>NC_025698.1:14733087-14792182 GCF_000633955.1 Camelina sativa
GGGGGGGGGGGGGGGACCTTAATGAAAGTGAGATATTTAAATTTAATTAACAAAAACGTCTTTTAGTTGGAAATCTTATTATATAAACTTTAGTTTTCAAAGTTAGTAATTCATTCATATAATCGCGACGTGTCAATTATATCGATAATATTTTGATATGTGTGAAAATAAATTTTATTTAATAATTATAAGAAAATTAAAAAATTATAAAGATAAAAGGATTACAATTAATATATTTGAGAGTATATAAAACCAAAATTAAATATATTATATCATTAATTCTAATATGAAAGTTATCTAATAAATTACTAATTTTAACAGGAAAATATGTGCAATTAATAAGGAAAATATATGCAATTTAATTACAATTATTATTTATTATAATCATATAGTAAAAAAATAATATTTTTGAGAGTATATAAAACTAAAAGTAATATATTATATCACTGATTCTAATAGAAAAGTTATCTATTAAATTACTAATTTCAATAGGAAAATATGTGCAATTAATAAGGAAAATATATGCAGTTTAATTACAATTATTATTTATTATAATCATATAGTAAAAAGAAATTTATACAGAAAAGTGATTAAAGTATAAAAAGGTTTAATGTGTTAAATTTAGTGATTAACATAATATAGAAATAAAAAATTAATGTAATTTTCTTAAGTTTTCCAATCGTTGAATGATTTGATAGCTTATTTAATATTATGTTATTATATAAACATTGGTTTTCAAAGTTAGTAACTAATGTGATCGCGATACGTGTCATATGTTATACAAAAACTTTATTTTAACATATTTGTAAATTATATGAAATTAGAAATTTAAACAATTTAATAAATATAAAACGATAGTTCATATAAAAAAGATAGTTCATATATGTATATAAAAAATAATACTAATTCTAGTTTTAAATTACTAATTCTATAAGAAAATTATACAATTAGTTACTATAATAACATAATTAAATAAATTATACTGTCAATTATTAATTCTAAAAGAAAAAGGATTGTATATATTCACCTTTACATAAACAAATATTTTTTTCATGATAACGTGTTTGAATTTTAATTAATTTATGATAATGTTAGTATATTTTTATTTAAATTAGTTGGACAAGTTGTAAAACTATTACGTATGAGATTGCAAAATATGAAACAAATCTATTTAAGATATTGTTACTTTTTAAAAAATGAGATAAAATTAGTTTTTTTCAGTTTTTTTCGAAAATTATGTTTTATTAATTTTTAGTTTTTTTAAAAATATTAAGTAAGATATAAATTTGATATAATTCACAATTTTCTTGATATGAAAATTATAAATGTTACTCATTGGGATTGAGTGCATAAAATTAAATCTAATTTATTATCATGTAAAATACAAAAAAATTGTATTGTAAAATGGAGTGTGTGAACTCTAAATCCGGTTAAAAAATCAAATAAAATAAAATTAATATTTTTAATGCAACTTAAAATTTCACATATTCTAGTGAAAAATAAGAGTGGAAATTTGCAATCATCTCAAATCTTTTATACATATATACTTTATTTTTTTTAGCTTTTTCTGTTCATACGTTAATTTTCCATAAGCATAACACAAGTTACATGTATCCCCTATATATTAAAAGAGAAACATTATGGAGAAAAAGCTGATGTGTCGTCCTCAAAGAGTTTCATATCCAATTTATTGTTCACCCTTAGTATTCCATAAAATTACATAAAACTGCCACTGTATTTTTTTTTGTCAACTGCCACTGCTATTCAATTTATTAATATACACAATATTTTGCTCCTATAAATTCTAAAATTGGTAAATATTATTCAAAAATTGATAAATATTATCTCCTACATATTTTTAAAACTAAATTAATTTCACTATGTATTGTAATAAAATAATATAATTATATTATGAGATGTAAAAATATGAGATGTAAAAATATATATATTTAAAATCATATCTTTAGAAATATAAATAATGTTACATTTCTAATAATTTTATAAAGCTCTAATGGTGAAAAAATCAAAAATCATTTGAAACTGGCTCAATGTTTATTCTTTTGCTAAAAACAATAACTATATTTGCCAAAAAAAACATAAGATCACCAATTAAAATAACATGAATATATACTTTAATTTGGATAACTATGTAGTTAAACATTATATATAAATATGTAATTATAGTGTTTTTACAGAAATCTTCAAATTTAAAAAATCCAGTCCAATAAAAATGAAAAATAAGTAATAATATTATACCAATAGCTAAGATATATATGTATCTAATGATCAATTAAAAATTATAAAATCCAGTGATATAATACTATAACGAAGACCAATTATATAAGAGATCTAATGACCAATCATAGTCTTCCCCCTCAGGAAACAATTTTGTAATTTTATTTCTCCATCGATTTACGAATACATATATTACTTAAAAAAACTAATAATATCCAAATTAATAGAATTCTCCTTAATAAAATACCTTATGATATCTCATATATAAAATACTCACGCTTTATATCTCATTTTATTATTTTCTCTTCTCTTACTATATTATTTACATTAAATTGTCATTAGTATAACTAAAAATGTTTCATTCAATAATTGAAGGAAATCTATACTATTAATTTGGGAATACACTTAAGGGTTAAAAAAAATCATATCAAATATCCATGTTGCCAAACTGACCCAATTTACATATTAAGAAGAAAAAAAAAGATTAAACAACAGATTTATTATATTTTAGAAAATCGTTCAAATTAGTTCCATAGTAATTAGGTTATGAGAATTTTGTTTGGGTATATTCATATATGACAAAATACGGGACGAGAATTTTGGGAACATGAATTCAAGCAGAACATATGCGGATATACTATTTACTCATATGAATTACGAGGAATGAGATTTTTTCAGATCAAACAAAATTTAAACATTGCAATCAGATATATTAGACGGGTTTGATCGTTTGACAATTATATTTTTTTTAAAAATTATGCAAAAATAACTCCGCAAGTATGTGCGGGTCTGAAACTAGTTTTAGCTTATATGATCCAAAAATTACTAAAATCGGCTAGGAATAGATATAATCTTACATTCTTACTAATGTACAAGGGAAATAGTTAGATACAAAAAACAATGAATAATTTCAAAATTCAATAAATACATGAGTTATTTTAAAACTATACGTCAGCGTACAAAAGTTATATTATGCACTACAGCACTAATTCATTTACTTTCTATTGAAAGGTGTAGTACGTTTAACAATAAGAGTACACATCTAAAAGACTAAAACAATTAAAGAAAAAGACCCTTAAAGAAATTGATGCCCAAGTAAAAAACTTATTTTCTCTTCAATATTTTCATTGAAATGCACAACTGAACTGACGATATCTTTAAAATAAAAATGATGGTGAAAAAAAAAATGCTACGTATTTTTACTATCAAGTAATCCTCAAAAACGATGCCGTTTTCTCAGTCTTCAGTTATGATCTCCGATATGCTTTCTAAGTGCGGTCTCCACACGCCGACGCGTCCCTTCCTCCGATCTTTTTGCGTCGCCACTTTCTCCGATAATATCTCCGTCAAGTACCGATCAGAGATCAACAAATCCTTCTCGGAACTTTTATCTTTATTCTCGTCATTACATTTCTCACTACCGCGGTGATGCTGTGACGACCGCTTCTTGACGGCGTTGTTTGCGTTACTTTTATTATCCCGGCGGATCTTTCCTCCGGCGCATTTATCAGATTTAGCTGCAGGCATGAGGAAATAAATCTTGCCACGTTGGAGCTCAGCTTCCGGAGGGACGACGACGATCTTTGTGGCTGAGATGACGTCACGCTCGTCGTTGTCGGACGGTGGAGGAGATGGTTTCTTGAGTACGTGCTTCGGGTGAGCTTTCATGACTTCGCTGGCCGTGATCGTCCCACTGATCTCCTCAACGTGTCCGTTTGAGTGAACGATCCTGATCACGTCAAGAGCTCCGCACGGTAGAATGCAAGCGATGCAACACCTTATTGTCTCCTTCATTATCTATGTTGTGTGTTTTTTTTTAGTGAAGAAGAATAAATAACTTAAAGATTTTGGTTCTTGTTTATAAAAGTTATATGAGAAGATTGAGATGAAACTGAGAGAGAGAGACGTAAGGTAGTGATCTTGAAGAGAGAAGCTTCAAGAAGAACACTAAATTTAAATTGTAATATCTTTTTTTTTTTTGAGAAATTTAGACCATGTGTGTTTATTATTTATTTATAGTCTTTTGGTGCGTTTTTATATTTAGATTTTGATGTCGTCTTGTAAACTTTTACTATAGTATAATGTATATTTTGTGTGAGTGCGTATTATAAATAGTATTATGGTTTCTGTTAGTTGCTCTTTTCCTGCTCTTTTTCAGCGGCTGAGTTTTGGGAATATATGTTGGATTTTTATTTGATTTTGGTATTGCTCGATTTTGAAATATTCATTGAGCTATCAGTTTACCTAAAGCTTATATGTGGAAGATTTTAAAAAATTTCATAATATCTGCCTTGTTCATTTTTTATATGAATACATACATTGCACCACTAACAGTATAGGGAACTTCAAATTGTGATCCGTATAAAATAATCATTATGAGATAACTAAGTGGGGTTGTCCTTTTGATTGTGAGAGGAGCCTTACGACATATATGTCTTTAAAGTCTAAAACTACACCAAAAATAAAATGTAAAAGCTTGGTATATATTCCTTGGAAAAAAACATTCCTTGAACACAAACCATACGAAAATGTAAGAATCGTTTGAATAATACCTTAATATAAACAAACAAATGGAGTAAGGGGAAAAAAAAAAGCCAAATAACATATATATAAATGCATACAAATATAAATCTAACTTTTATAAAATAAATAAAAATTTGGTAGGGGAGAGGGAACAAAAGAGGGGTTGAGATAGATGGAATGAATAATTGCACCCAACGATGTGTAATGTAAATGTACTTTACCTTTTGGATCCATCGTCTATTAGCATTTGAGGGGACCCCTCTTCTTCGCTATAAAGCTTTCAATTATTTTTCTTCTTCTTCTCTTCTTCTTTATTTCTTTCATTATCTTATAATTAATTTCAGTTTTTAATTAATGTATAATGCACAATGTTGTTCATCTAGCTAGGCTGGGTGCTTATGGGTAGACACATGTTGTAGCATCATTGGGTCTTCTATTATATCATCACCACACATTACACATCATTTTCCCACAATTCACCAAGTTAAGCCTAGATTAAAAACATTAGCAAGACTGAAAATATTTTTGATAATATACAAAATTTTTTAGTAATTTAAAAGAAACTTATTAATGAAAAAACCTTGTTACAAATATTATATTGTAATTTTTGTAATAATCAATCGAGAACCAATATATTCAATCAACATTTTCATAAACTAGAAAGAAAAAACTAATTAACTAGTACGGTTCCAAACCCACATAACAACTATTAGAACCAACTTATCATCCTAGCAATTTTGTGTGTGTTTTTCCTATTGTCTTTTTCGGTGTTAACTTTTTGTTATTCGTTTTGTTGTCGTTAAGTGTCATCAAAAGTCAATCCAATAAGAAAAGATCGAGCTTTGGATGACATTTAGTTTGGATCCTTTTCACTGAATCATGATATACACGCATCTTGTTGGGATTTCAGATCCTACTGTCTTTAGTCTTTTCTCGTATTCATTACTTTTCTAAAATATATCACAAAAAAAAAAAAATCAATATAGTTACTTGTCGTCGGATCGTCTTTCTTCTCTCATTAATTTACAAGACTACAAACCTTAACAAAATAATGGATTATTTTCAGAAAACTTAAAATGAGAGAATATAGACACGTACTACACTATGCATATTGTGTATAATTGTATATGATCTATATAATTAATAAAGTAGAAAGAAAAGAGGATAATAATAAGAGAAGTGTGTTTTCAATATATCCGCATCCGGAACAAGATCATGTGGGTTTGCTTTCCTTTTGAAAGTGATTGACTTCATGGACCCCTCTCTCTCACTCTCTTCTTTCTTTCTTTTACATTTTGGTGTTTGGTGAACACTTCTTTTCACTTCCTTTTGAGCTGATAGAATGTTTACAGATGGATCTTACAAAAATTTAGATAACTTGATGGATAAGGACATATGTTACTTACTTAAAACTTGTTCGCCATCTTGTAATACGGTCGCGTTATTCAGAAAGAAAAATACTTTTGATACAAAAGTCTGATGACCTTAAAGACAATATATAATACAAAGGTCAGAACTCTTCATTCTACACATGTATCATTAGATAAAATCCAATCAATGTTGAACCATGTGCAAGTGTGCAACCCCTCTCAACTGATTCTTGCATCCATTGTACCTTTTTTTTCTTCACCTTCCATAGTGAAGCGACATTCTCGGCATTTGATCTAGCTAGATAAAATCAGCTGTTCTTGATAGAATCGGACTCGATAAAATTCTTTCATTCAATTCACCCCATTGAGAAGGTTTTGATTAATTAACGAGATAATCTCTACTCTTGAACCAAATCCTAAACGAAAATACATATAGAAACAAGTAACGTTGATGATGAGGATTGAACCCAAACGGACCAATGGTATGCATAATGCATTATATACAAAATGTTATCTTCTAGTCAGCTAAGATGTTCATGACTCTCAGGAGACACTCAAAATCAGTTCAAATTACACAGGAGCTCAAAGAAACATGTTAAACTTGTTGCCTTAAGAGATAGTAGATACAAGTTGAATCCTAATGCAGATGCAAAGTTACATATTCAAAACCCAAAGCATACGTCATCACCATGTAAGGAAGACAGTTACAGACAGTAATAACCCCAATTGTCTTACTCACACATTGTAAAGACAACAACACACGGTAATAAAGCAGCAATGACTTAGAAGTTTCACAATATCTATAAACCATGTGCTATGCTTGTTGAACTTAAGTAGAAGAGACTCAAGATTTGTATAGTAACTACACATTTCTTCACTTGCAATAACACATTGGTTTTGTAACAACATGCTAACAATTACATTGCTCTGATCAATATCACCATATCGTAAGCAAAAGAAGTGATTAGATCAGCTCATACTGTAACAACAAGCTAATGTATACACTACAGAGAAGCTTGTTCATATGCGAAGTTCCAATACATTGCATTTTTAAGCAAGATCCCAACTTTATTCCGACTACATCCGTTGAACAAAACCAAACCAATTCCACAACAAATAAAGAGGAATTTTTTTTTTTTTTTGCAATCACAGACTTACTTATGATCATCAACTAGCTCTAGGATCCATCCCTTGCTGCCAAACATAAACAAGCTCATCCCAACCTGTGCTCGCCATCAAACCTTCAACAAGAACACTCATATCGATCCCAACAGCAAACTCTGTATGATGATCATACCTACCAACCAAAGCATCTTCCACCATGTAATCCCAAAGACAAACAGTCATATCATATGAGCAAGACGCTATCAGATTCCTCCTGTGGGGCGAGAATTTCACCTTCTTCACGGCATATCCATGGCCACTAAGCACAGCCAAAGGAACTCTATAACTCCTAACATCCCAAACCTTAATCGTCTTATCCACTGAAGACGTAGCTAAAATACAATCATCATACTTGTTCCAATCACAGGACAACAACTCAAAATCATGAGCAGGGATGATCATAGTTGAACCAGGCTCTCTAACATCCCAAATCCTTAAAGTACAATCTCCTGAAGCAGAAGCAAACACATCACCATGTTTAGGGTTCCAAGTCGCTTGGTAAACGCAGTACGCATGTTCCTTGAATGTTCTAATACTCGCGGGACGATCCATAGCCCAAAGCTTCACCGTATCGTCCCACGACGAAGTGAGAAACGAGTCACGCCGCGTCGGATTGTAATCCACGGAGTGAACCTCACGCGCGTGCTCTTGGAATGATCGGATCGGATTAGACGGAGGAGGAAGAGCCGTGTCGTAAATCTTCACTGAGCCGTCACCAATCGCGGCGACGAGTACAGAGTCATGAGATTCCGACCAGCACACGTCGTATACGGCGTCTGCTGTATCGTAAGCGACGGATTCGGTTACTCCGGGAGCTCCAGGAGCGAGCTCGAGCACATGGATACGTCCGTTTCCGAGGATCCCGAAGTTCTGAGCTGTAGCGACGGCGAGGCGTGACTCGTAGAATGGACTGAATTTCACAGAGTAGCCGTTGAACGGAGCTTTGAACATCGGCATAGCTTCTTCTTCTTCTCCGGCGAGTTTGAGTCTCTCCTCTCGATGATTCAATTCAACGATCTGATCGGATAACGCCGATACGGCTCATCGCAGAATTAATGTTCACTCACACTCTGAATAAAATATTAATGTTCACTCACACTCTGAATAGGGCCTTTTGGGCCGGATCCTAGCCCATTTGTTTAGGCTGTGTCGAAACGGTGTCGGTTTTGGGATATCGAGTTAGGGTTTTTTGGGGGTTTGGTTCTTCTTACAGAGAGAAGCTTCATCGTCGTCTCTTTCTCTTTCAATTTCATCGTTTCTGAGACACAGCGAGAGAGAGAGAGAAATCTAATTTCGTGAAGAGGAATTTTTGATTTTCGAGTAAGTTATCAATGGAAGAGATCACGGAAGGAGTGAACAACATGAACTTGGCCGTTGATACCCAGAAGAAGAATCGGATTCAGGTTTCCAACACTAAGAAACCTTTGTTCTTCTACGTCAATCTCGCCAAGGTAAACCGATAAAACTTTTGAAATCGACTGTTGATTGATTCGTATTTAGGTTGAAATCTGTAGATTCGAGCTGTGTTTGTTAATGTTGTCTCTGTTTGAATGGGTTTATTTTGCTGGTGCTCTGTGTTGTTAGGGTTTATGAAATTTGTTTTGCTTCTGGAGATTGACTAAAACATGTGTATGGTATTGACTTTGTTTTGGTGTTTTTGTATTTGAACAGAGGTACATGCAGCAGTACACTGATGTTGAATTGTCTGCACTAGGAATGGGTAATGTTCTCTTTATGAGCTTACTGTATTTAATGTATGGTTTTTAAGCTAATCTCTCTAATTAATTGAGATATATGTAAACTGAGTAGTGTTGAGTTCATTCAATTCAAAGCTTTTCCTGAAAAGCTATTTCCTTATATTGTCATTGAGAGATGAGATAGAATCTTTTATCTTGTTCTCAGCTTTCTTTATTGGAAGAGGTTTGTGTTTGGTTTCACTCATAAAACATTGATTTGTGTGCATTGTGCAGCCATTGCTACTGTGGTTACGGTTGCTGAGATATTGAAGAACAATGGCTTTGCTGTTGAAAAGAGTAAGATCTTCTTAAAATCTTGAATGAGCTTAATGTTAACATAAGAGGTTTGAAAGATTCAGTGACTAAGTTTTGCTAATTTGGAAATTGCTTCTTCTTACAGAGATCATGACCTCCACTGTGGATATCAAGGATGATTCAAGGGGTCGTCCTGTGCAGAAAGCTAAGGTAATATCATTTCAACTTCACAAATTATTCGAGAAATTACTTAGGCTGTGTGGGATTTAAAGCTTCATTCTGTGGGTTTTTTTTTGTTTGTTCTGTGGAATTGAGATTGGCTATATTGTTAGCTAAATCTGTGGCTTTATATGACTTTGTAGATCGAGATCACACTTGGAAAGTCTGAGAACTTTGATGAACTAATGGCTGAAGCAGAGAAGGAGGCTGCAGAAGCTCAAGAGCAGAACTAAATTGTTTTTTTTAAAGCTTTTTTTGGTTCAACGATCTTATAATCTTCGTTTTCCCATCTCTCTGCTTAATTAAGAAGACACTTTTATTTGTTTTTTATTTCGTTAATTTTTGGTTCACTTCTTAAAATGTTATCTTGGATTTTGTTCTCTGTACCTGTGAACATTTATTTTAATTTGAGTATCGTAGGAAGTAAAAAAAAAAGATGGCTTCGTTCGGTAACATATTCGAAACCTTGATCAAAAGGGCCAAGTCCATGGAAAATGTTAGTGATACATTTCCAAACAATGGATACGGCTTTATACACGACAAGTTAGAAATCTATTGGGATGACAGAACAAATGCAAACCACACGATCAAAAATATCTGGATCTTTATGTGACATCACTGGTTGTGTGGCTATGATTTGTTATTTTACTTGCTAAAGTAATCAGTCTGGTTCAAATTCTAAGCACCAATAGAACTATAACAATATATTCAAGTTTCAATAAGACTTGACCAAATAAAAGTTATCAACTTTGTTGTGATGGTCACTCAAACTTGCTCAACATATTTGGATCCTTATGTGATACTAGGTTAACACCCACGCTACGCCGCGGGAAAATTTTCTTAAATTGTAGTTTGAATTTCAATTCATACCAAAAAACATATACTTAAGAAACTAATCTATATAGTTTAAAGTCATGTTCCATCACACATGCTTTACATTTTAAAAAGCAAGAGGATTAGCAATCAAACTCTTCTCTTTTTCATGCCTTCATTGCGATCATGGGATGGAAGTCCAAGCCAAAACAATCTTACAAAAAAGTACAGAATCATTAAATCAGTTCTCATAGTGATATGTTAAGGTAAACCTAAATATTCGATAAAATACTTATCCTAATTATTTATTTAATTTCTTGTTTTGTTCAACTATTAATTTAATTTCATAATTTGTATATACTGTAAGTCATATTATTAAATGTTTACTTGTGTAAAGACATAATAGCTTAATAATATTAATTTTATCTCAAATATAACTCACTAACTTCTTTTTTAATAAATATATGTCACTCTTTAAGAAAACATCTACTATAGTATTTTTGAAGTTCATTTTGATAAAAAAATACTCATAATTATTATATTTACAAAGTATGCCTATAACCATATCCAAACAACTTCACAATTAATTTTCTCTACTATCCATATAACCAAACACAGTAAAAAGATTTTAAATTTCCATATAATGATTCACAATTAATAATGTAGATATTTAGAAGATTTTGTCAAGATTCAAATTTAAGATTTTTATATCATTTTATTCAAAAATTAAAACTGCCAACACTTTAAAAATGATTTTTTCCAATAATATCTCTTAAAATTATTTCAAAGAATTTAAACTTCCAAAAAGTTTCAAACTATTATAAATATTTAAACTTAAAAATAGATATTATAAATTATACTTTATAATAATTTTAAAACTTAGACTTTATAACTCCATTTACTCAATGGTTATTGATTAATACGAGTTACCATAAAAGCTGCATTTTGAGATGTGTAATTGCCGGCACACCGTCCACCGTGATCCACATCTCTGGATTGTTAGGACCCGAGAGAGATGTCTCAATCACGACCTCATTCTCCCGCCGCAACTCCCCACCGCCAAACGCCGTGCGCGTGTAGAAAACACGTTTCCTCGTGAACGTATTCTAGCTTAGAGACCAATTCGATGGTGATTGACAGATTACTTTGTCAATAATTTCTCTCACAATATTTGAACCTGAATCTAATTCCATCTCAGATTACTTATCCACTACCCCTTACTTCGTCAATTGTGATCCCTAATAAGCAACATTGAAGCCACATCTAATACTTGAGACTACTTTGAGACCATTCAACCACTACAAGAAAACAATCAATTTGTGATGGATTCTTCCATCGCACATCCCTCGCAAATCGTGAATCGCAAGGGATTTGCGAGATACTACAATCTCTCGCAAATCGCGTCTCGCAAATATCAAACATCGCAAATGCCTCGCAAATTTTGCGAGGAAAATTTTTTCTCGCAAACGCCTCTCAATTTGCGAGGATCACATTCCTAGCACATCACTAGCAGTTTGCGAGAAACCTCTTGACTCACAAATCTGAAGCAATTTTCGAGAAACTGAATCCATCGCAAATATGTTGCAAGCTGGATTAAATTGTATTAAAATTAAATTTGAATTTGGATTAGAATTGAAATTGAATTGAAACTGAATTGAAAATTTAATTTGAATTGGCAATTGGGAATAGAATTAAAATTCCTATAAAATCCAAACTGAAATAGAATTTAAATTGTCTTAACAAAAAAATTTAAACTGAAATGAAATTTAAATTGTCTTAAAAAAATATTTACATTACAAAACACAAGGTTTTAAAAAGTTTGAGAGAGAGAGTTGGTAGTGTTGCCCTCTGCACCGGGGTTTCCTGTTTCATCGATGTTGGTAGTGTTGCCCTCTCCTCCGGCTTCTGGGTTGGTCCTTGTCGTGTTTCCAAACTTAGAAGCAAATTCCGGATCCTTTTCAGCAAGATACTCGAAGTATGCATCATAGCTATGCATCCTCTCTGAACTTTGTTGGATTTGAGTCGCCGGAGTTTGAATACAGTCCTCAGCGGCAGCTAGCTTCTGAGCCAATATTACCGGATCATTAGCCGGAGACATAGGCAGTGGACCGCTACTGGTAGAGGATGCTTCAAACTGCAAAGAACCAACGCCATAAATCCTGTTTTTCTTCTTTGGAGCAACCTACCAACAAAACAACAACACAACAATGAAACTTCAAAGAAAGACAAAGACAACACTCAAACAAAAACAAAGACATTCAAAAGTATATAAAACAGACAACTTACTAATGTGTAAATTTTGTTTTTGACATGAATGGGCACCCCACCAGAAGCAGTGCTCTCTCCATTATCCCCTGTGTAATGCTCAGATTCTAACTCTTGAATCTTGGACGACACCTCGTTGAACAGAGACTCAGACTTTCCATCCGTAAAAGACCCATCAGGCTTTCGATGAGTCTCTTCTAGGATGCGTACAAAATCAGGAGTTAACTCACCAGTTAGCTCACACTGAAACAGAAAAACAGACAGATGATTAGTGTATTGATTGTCCATAAGGTCAATGCTAGTTCAAAAAGAAGAAGGCCTAAACACTTTCATGTTTTCGAGCTCGAGCTTTAAAAGAGGTTTGGCCTGAGCGATGCTTATATATGCCGGTGCCATCACGATCATGATATCGAGCATTACGACTGTTGGTACTCTTGACTTCTGATTTGGGATCAAGCCAATATTTAACAAGACCACCCCATACTTGAGGATCAATCCACCATGGCTTTGCCTCATCACCTTTCAGTTTCCACTTTAACTTCCACCTGGAGACTTGATCACACATCCTGTCCTTAAGCTTGTCTTTAAACTCCTTCCTAACTCTATCGTTTATGGAACAGTCCCAATTATATATTTGCTTCCAAAAAACAAAAAAGTAAATTAGTATATGCTTAAACTTGACATACAAAACATATTGTAAAGTAGCAAAATATATTTGACTTACCGCAAAAGATTCATACCAACGATCTACCACTTTAGTCGGCGTTTGTGTCCAATTGGCATGAGGCTCTTTGAAATCTCTTTCAAAGATGCTTCGTACAGTAGCGGCAACAGAGGAATCTTGGTCAAACCTCCAAACAAAATACAAAATAAAAGGAGTGAATGATTCGGATTCAACATGAAGACTGATTCGGATTCAACATGCAACTATCATTAAGTGTAACTATCATTCAACATGCAGATATCAGATTTCAACATGAAATTAAAAACTTTAAAGCATTGCTTACCAGACAGTTCCTGGAGGTCGACGTGGGTCAAGCTTCGTTAAACCTCCACGCCCAGGACTATTGAGCAACTCTTCCAGTGTAAGATTGTTGAGACGTGTAGAAGCTCCTGTAGACGACGAACGAGCAGGTGGAGTCACCTCCTGATGATCCCCAGAGCCAAGATTCACATTAGAGGATGAAGGAGAAGGAGTATGATAAGACGGTGTCTGAGGTAGTGGTTGTGAGGTTGAACGGCGAGAATTAGAACCAGTGGGAGTCCGTATACGGTTAGAACCGGTGGGAGCAGGTACACCTTGATCAGCCAGGAACCTTGTGTAATCGTTTCCATTAACATCTATAAGAAAATCAAAATCAATTTAATCAGATCTAAGAGAAATTAGATGAAATTAGGGTTAATAGATGAAATTAGGGTTAATAGATGAAATTAGGGTTAACAGATGAAATTAGGGTTAATTGAAGAAATTAGGGTTAATTGAAGAGGTTAGGGTTAATTGAAGAAATTAGGGTTAATTGAAGAGATTAGGGTTTGACGAGGAGGATAGAAAAAAAGACGAAGAGATATTAGGGTTAATACCTTGACGGAGAAGACGAAGGTTCGACGGAGAAGACAAAGGGTTTGCCGGAGAAGACCCTAGTAAATATAAATATTTTGTGCCCTCGTAAATCCCTAGTAAATATTGCGACGGAATAACTATGAACCGACAAACTGACCAATTAAAATTCACCAAATTTGCGAGGGATTAGCGTGGAAACCACGCACATCCCTCGCAAAAAAGTCGCAACAACCGACAAACTGACCAATTAAAATACACCAACTTTGCGAGGGATTAGCGTGGGAACCTCTTACATCCCTCGCAACCAAGTCGCAACAACCGACAAACTGACCAATTAAAATACACCAACTTTGCGAGGGATCTGCAAGGCCAAGTAAGAAATCCGTCGCAACTCCCTCGCACTTTTATAATCAAATTCATTTTATATACCAAGATCATCCTCATTAAAATGTACTCAATCAAAAGCTAAAGAAAGTTTTCCTATGCTTTGGCAATTATTGATCCAATATTATTAGTTTGCTAAGTTCATATTTTCCTACAAAATATGACAATAGTTTGCTATGAGTAGACAATTAATGGAAACTATTAGGTGTATATACAAATAGTTTGTTATGTGTAGATAAAATTAAAGTAGGTTCATACTATTAGTTTGCTAAGTTCATGTTATTAGTTTGCTAAGTTCAGCTTTTCCTATGCTTTGGAAATTAACCTCCAAAGTTTCTTGTCTTGTCTCTTGATGCAATATTGGTTAGTAATGATCTTCTTTAATTTGCATGTAAAATATCAAATTGCGAGGGAACCGTGAGGACTTAGCGAGGGATTAGCTAGGGTGAATCGCACATCCCTTGCAAATTGCGAGTGATCTGCGAGGCTCTTGTGGGGAATCTTCGCTTATCAACCGCACATCCCTCACAAGTGTATATATTCTTCTGTATCAACTTTATTTTCTTAATGATACAATCTCTATTAATTTCATGTTTTTCCTATGTTTTGGAAAGTTCATTGTTCATATAGTTGGTGATTACTGGACTATGGACTCTACATTGCAATTGTTGATCAAAACACTTTAACACTTGGTCTTATATGTTCATAATGGAAGTAAATCACATCTTGATTTACATATATATATCTTATGTGTTTTCTTTACACATGTTGATTCATCTCGAAAAAAATTTGTCTCTTGATGTTTACTGGGAACTTTACTTCAGAATTCAACCTAAGCTCAAACCTTAAGCTCAAACCCTAAACCCTAAACCTTAAACCCTAAACCCATAATGACCTCACAAATCCCTCGCTTCTTCCTCGCAAATTTGCTATGGATTATATTACTCGCTAATTCGTCGCAAGACTGCGATAGATTTGCGAGGGACAGCTTTTTTCTCGCAAATTAATCGCACATCCCTCGCAAAATTGCGAGGGATTGTCGAGGGACCTTTTGCGAGGGACAACTTTTTTCTCGCAAATTAATCGCACATCCCTCGCAAATTTGCTATGGATTATATTACTCGCTAATTCGTCGCAAGACTGCGATAGATTTGCGAGGGTCCTCGTCTTCGTAGCAAATGACCCGCAAATTCATCGCAAATTTGCGAGGGCATTTGTCCGTCGCAGATTTCCATCGCAAAGAGCGTGTTTTCTTGTAGTGAAGTCCTAATAACCCAAAAAGAACAAAGGTTTCCCCACAATCAAAATTAGGGGTTTCCGCCAATTCCATACATGAGATTCACGATACAAAAAGTGCAAAACAAATTTTAAAACTCCTTAATCTCAATTTCACACAAATGAAATAGTCGCAGAGAATCGAATAGTAGAAGTAAGGGACGCGTATATCAACCAACGACCAACGAATATGCTTTATCCACATAAGGAAAAAAAAGCTGACTTGTATTATTGTTTTAATTTGATAGATTGTTGATTTTTTCTGAGGTGTCAACACCAGGTTGAATATTAAAGCTGATGTGTTAGACAATAAGAGCAACGCATCCAACTTTTATTGTATTGATCACGGTTGTGGCTATATAATTTGTTATTATTGTTTGCTAACTGAAAACTTTGGTTTAAACTTCAAATTCTTAGCACCTACAAACTAAATATATTATAGTTCAATAGGATTAACCAATTAAAAGTTGTTAATTCAAAAAACAAAAATAAGTTTCAAAAAGTTTTTAATCTCCTAAATTTCCATATGTTAATTGAAGTATGGGATGGGATTCCATTGCATGATGATAATAACTTTCGACTTTTACTTTGTTTAATTATTATGTCTGAAGAATTAGTCAAGGGTAACAAATTTTTGAGTGATTGGATTGTGATAGAGGGAGAGAAGACTATATAAACAAATGAATTGCAAATCACTCTTAATTTCATTTTTTGTCAATTATTATCATATACAATCCAATTATCCAAAAATCCATTTTTCTAAATAAACAAAATCACTCTCCATGTCCTCTACCGTCTCAAATCTCAATCAATTTTACCAAATACCTAAGCGAAATTTCATCTACTTAATTTTATCTTGTCTAGTGTAATCTAACTAATTTTCTTTGTTTTCTAAGAATTAGTAATAGAACTTTAAAAAAAAAAAATCAGCAGTTGGCAAAAAAAAAGAGTGGCATTTGGCACTTAGCATGCAATAATACGTTAATGAGGGGGCAACGCCGCAACGGTGTTCGAAAGCGGCCTGCTGACTAAGAGTGTTAGTTAGCCAATCGTTTTATCCCTTTACTAAACACACAAACACACACAAACAAAATTACCATAATCTCTCTTTTGTGTTTGTGTGATGGAAAAATTTCACTGATTTGATTATTATGGTATTGTGTATATGAATTAAATATTTTATAAATATCAGAAAAAAAAAAAATCATACAAACTTTGCATCATGTAAGCATACTATAGCATATGTCATCACTTGTATAACAATATCCAAAACTCTCCGAAGTTATGATGACAAGTGTACACACTTTTATCAGAAAAAACAAAAAAAAAAACTCTAATGTATGTATTTCTTAACTGATTCAATTCAACCGATCTATTATATAACTAAATGATTGAAAATAATTTGAGTTGTTGTTGGTTACGCCAAAAATTCTTTGCTTCCATCATTCTCTCTAATGTGTCGGTACACACCTTAAATAATTCCCCGAAAATGCAAAAGTAACAAGTGAAAAGGCCTCATAATTACTAAGGATTATATAAGGTCGGTCTCGGTCACAAGAAATGACTGAATCTGGTTTGATTTGGTTCGCTTTCGGTTAAATCTGGTTAAATACCGCCACCTCTATTAATGTGCATAGAGGCAAAACAAGATCTTTGACCAATAGTGAACGAGAAAGTGAAGTAAATACAAGTAAAGGCAGGAAGAAGAAGAGTCCAAATGCACCAATCACCTCGTGACTAAACTTCACCTTTTCCCTTTTTCTTCTCCAGTCTCCATCTTCCTCTCTCCGTCATCTTCACGGCACATACTCACCAAAAGGAAGAAAAGCTTACCTTCTCTCTCTGTTACGTTTACTCAAGTCTTCCTCAGTCTCCTTTCAAGTTTTAACTCTCAAGCCTATTTATTCCTCTCCTTTATCTCAAGTGTCTCCTAGACTCCTCCTACGGTTCTCTTCCAAGGTAGTTTACTTTCTTCCATTCTTGCTTCTTCCGATCTGTGCTTTTCTTCCCAGTAACGTTATTGTCAAATTTTCCAGCTTTTAAGGCTTTTTTTTTTTTTTTCTTTTGGAAAATTTTGATTTGTTGAATGGATTTATCCATAAACAAGTTTAGTTAGTTGATTATCGACTATAACTTTCCTAATCATTAATTTATCCATTTGATTGATCTAAACTCTGCTAATTAATTACATCGATTATGAGATCATCACAATCTTCTAGTTGTGTCTAGTACTCAATTGTGCATATCCTTACAATGATTGATGTCACGGGTCTGTTTTTGATATTATTCCTGGCTAGATTTCAAATTTATTTAGCGGTGTTGCGTTTGCGTTAGCATTATTATATTAAAAATTTGAAGTTTCTAGTAGTCAAAATTCTTTATTGTTTGTTACCACCAACTTCATATTACGTGGTTTTTGTATGGATAAAATTCAAGATTACTGAACACTGTTATGTTTGTTTTTTTGTGTGTCAGATCTGTTCTAGAGAACTTGGTATATCAATGAGTTTCGTTGGTCTGTGAGCCATATCCTAAGAACGAAAACTGAACACTGCTCTTTGCTTACTAATGGCGGAGAGGAAACTGAACTACAACGTACCTCTTCTTTCAACAAGACGGATGCAGAACACATCAGCTGTCTCTGTACGTAGAAACAAGAGTAATAACTTCACTGATTATGACTCTACTAAGACAAGTGAATGTCATCCAGTTCTTGTCCCAGAGATGATGGGTTTGGATCAGGTTACTGAACCTGCCTCTGTTCCTTTCACTTGGGAGCAAGCTCCTGGGAGATTAAAGGGTAACGATTTCAGAACACAAGTCTGTGACTTGACGCAAGAAGAAGAACAAGTCTATAAACCATGTCGTCCACCGGGTAAAGCCATTGATGGAAACATGACAAGATTGCAGAGTTCAAAAGGTAAACAAGTTGAAGAATCAGAGGATGATGAAGATGATGTGTTTTCTGATGCTCGTGATACACTCTCTCCAAAGGACTCGTTTTCTTTTAACAACAGCATTAGTGGTGTGAGTGGATATGGTGTTGTTGAGACCAAGAAACCACTAAAAAGTTGTGAGGACACTCAATCTTGGGAGTTTATGTTGAACCGGTTTTTACCAGCTGCCAAAGCCATGACTGTGGAGCAGCCTCACTATGCTTCTAATCGCAAACCATCGAGTTTTATGCCTGAACCAACGATACAGATGCGAGAGTTAGTACCTGGGGAGAAGCAGCAAACTCCTAATAGGTATGATGAGTCTATAGTCCCATCTTATTATCACCACCAAGACATAGATGATGAAGCAAGTGAGAACAATGATGATGATGATGATGATGGAGGTTCTGAGTATGCCTACCTTTCAAAGAGAGGTTGTGGGATGTTGCCACAATTGTGTTTTAAAGACTCTCTAACCATGCTGAATACTGTGCCTGGTTTTAAAGCCAAACACAACTCTCTTATGACATCTCCAAGCCATGATCAAGTGAAGTCAAGCAAGGTTTCTCAACTTAAATCTCGATTCCAATCTGTCAAAAAGGTTCCACTCCTGTCCTTTGAACTTTTATTAGTCCCCTTATAGATATTATATAGACACTCACTGACTATAAGCTGTTGTACATTTTTCCAGCTGGCTCTTGATTCAGTTTCTAAACACAAGCTGAGTGGTAAAGTTCAATCACCGGTTCATTCAAGCATTGGGAAGAAGTTTAACTCTGAATCAAACTTGCTTTCTCCTGCAAGTAGGTCTTCATCTCCTTACAGACACACTCGCTGTATGTCACCTTTTCGCAGTACAGGCAATAGTTCTCCTTTTCACCCTGTTGGTTTCCCTGAGACTCGTAAAGAAACTGAGAACCTGAGAGCTAACAGGTTGAGTAAGCATACTAGAAACATAAGCTTGTCTCAAGAGTTACTCTACCAAAAAAGCAATGGTTCGATAAGCTCACTCTTGGAGAAGACAGTATATGTAGACACCGAGAATGATCCCATGACTGAGGATCAGTATAACTCAAATGCCATGACCTCTCCAGAGGAAGCAGACATGGGAAAGAAACCAGAGGCTAATCATGACCTTGAAGCTTTTGAGAATATAAGTATTAGAAGTGGTGAAATGGTGAAGGGTGATGAGTTGGAAAAAATCAATAGTGGTTCAGATTGGTCACTTCTTGCACCACCATCCCCCAAAAAGCCTTCTGAATCTTGGCTTTGTCATAATCTGCCTTCAGTAGCCGCCTCTCAGATCCATTCACGTAGATATTCATTCAACCCCCAAAAGCAGGATCTTACAGAAAACTACAGAAACGTTACTAAGTGGGAAACTATTGTTAAGACTTCCTACATGCACAGAGATCATAGCCGATATTCCGAAGTAAGCATCTCTCATTTTCACATATAGAATATGCTTAAGCAAGAAGATACTAATTACTTCATTCTTTTGCAGGAACTGGTTGCTCATACATCTCATCAATCCAAAACTTGCGCTTGAAGCTTCTCAAGATCTGACCTCCCCCGGATCACCAGGTTAATACATGCATTTCAGCTTGATTAGCAGTAGTCCATAATCCATATAACCAATTCATTCACCGGTGTGATTGTTGTATGAACCTTATAAAATCTATACCCACAAATCTCTTGAGTGATTTACATGTGCAGCTTCAATATTTGTGAGTTTACCTAATAGATGAACCTTATGTTCACACACTGAGTTTTCACTTTATTAACTACTTTGTTTTTTTTTTTATTTTACATTGAGGTGTTTTAATTATTATCTGATGAAAAATGTCACAAAGAGTACTACAGAACTCTAACTAAGCAATTAGTAAAGCTTAGGATGAACATAACAGTTAAACTAAAGGGAAGGCTGAGATAGTATTCTCTTCTCATTAAGCTCATCTCTTGCTTTACATATATATACAATATTTTTGAGCAATCCACCAACAAACTGGCTCTATGACCAGCAAAAATCGTCTAAATTGCTTCTCTCATCTTCCTATCACTCACATTACATTAGCACTTATATATACACACACACTCACGAAGAGATTACGGAGATCACAAAATCAACGTCAATCTTGAAGATCATTGTAATCTCCCAGTTTACACCATCATCAACATAAACATAGAACAAAAATAACGAATAAATAATTAGTAGTAATCTCCCAGTTCTCAGCCTTCCTCGTTGTTACTATTCAATATCGGAGGGCAAATTCAATGTTTCGTCTACTACAATTTCTTGGTGGATTAGTTTCTCCAACTCCGGTCTGAGTTCCTTGTTGCAAAACTCTTCATACTCTTCTCTGTCTCCTCCTTTCTTCTTCACCTCCACCACCACTAGAGATGGAGTCAGCTCAAATATCTCAGCTCCAATCGTCAAAGGCCCTTTTGCTCCTTCTCTACAACCTTCTAGTCTCAAACTCCATTCTTTCTTCCTCACCGTGAAGCTCACGACTTTCGCAATCTCTTCCAACTTCGATATGATCTTTGAAACAGGAGCACCTGATATAAACCTCGTCCCTTCTCCTCCTTCTTCTTCCTCAAACAAACCAGACAGATCAAACCCTGAAGAGAATGATATAATGTCAAACGCGTTTAAGCTCGCTGGTCTTGGCATTGACCCTACCCCCATCCTTTTCATAGCGAACTCCGCATCGCTCTCTGAAACAGTCGAAGACCGTCCAGATGATGATGCCTCTTCCTCCTCATCTTCATCTTCCCTACACAATTTATCATCTTCGATATAGAATTTGACATGTTTGAAACCTTTCTTGAACCATCTGTTCTTCATGATCTCCGGTATAGTAATCCGAGTATCCGGATTCGTATCAAGAAGCCGAGTCAATAACCGAACAAGATCCGACGAAAACCAACGAGGACACCGGAACTCGCCTTTGTAAATCTTCTTGTACATAACCATTATGTTCTTGTCGTAGAACGGAACGTGACCAGCCATTAACACGAACAAGATCACTCCACAAGACCAAACATCAGCTTTCGCTGCGTCGTACCCTTTACGAGTCAAAACCTCGGGTGCAATATAGGCTGGAGTCCCACAAAACGTGTGGCAGAGCCCGTCCTGTCGAAGCTGCTCTGCCACCGCGCTGAGACCAAAGTCAGAGACTTTAAGATTCCCTTTGTCGTCTAAAAGAAGATTCTCCGGTTTGAGGTCACGGTGGTAAACACCGCGCCCGTGGCAGAACGAAACAGAGGAGATCAGCTGCTGGAAATATCTACGAGCCGTTTCTTCCGGCAACCTACCTTTAGCCACCGCGTTGAATAACTCACCGCCTCGAACGTACTCCATAACGAAGTAAATCTTTGTCTTCGTCGCCATGACCTCGAATAGGTGAACGATGTAAGGGTGACGAACACGGCGGAGGATCGAGATTTCCCGTTTAATGTGAGCAACCAAACCGCTCTTCATGATCTTCTCCTTGTCGATGACTTTAATGGCGACTTTGTCTCCGGACTTTATGTTTTGAGCTAAATAAACCTTAGCGAAGCTTCCGTGACCAAGAAGCTTCCCTAGCTCGTACTTTCCCATGAGAATGTTGTTTCTTGGGCTCCTAGGACTCCTCGGACTCTGTGGGCTGACGTTACCATCTTTGTCTGTGTCCTTTATACCAATCCGGCCAAGAAGATCCGCCATGTATCGTAGAACATACGGCTGCGTTGGTGGTGGTGGTGGCGGCGGATCTGGGACGACGGTGGTGACCACCGGTGGTGGTTTAGCCAAGGCTTGATCCATCCGTGACCAAAGAAAGAAGTTTTTTTATTGGTTTGGGTTTTTTTGTATTTGGGGTTTTGGTTGGTTGGTTTGTTTGTTTGTTCCGTTTGAGTCTCCTTTGTGTTGGTTGGTTGGCCGAACGTGAAAACGACCAAAAATGAAACTGCACGACGAAAATATAAAATAGAATTTGGTTGTTTTGGCCGGTTGTTAATGTTTGGCCTACCTAATTTTGTCTTGTTTTATAACGGTTTTGGTTTGAATTAGTATATGCTTTCTACAATTTGATATGGTCTGAGTTTATCAGTAATCCGTCTTTATTTTTGCCAGCATATTTACACGTGTTTCTAATGAATTATTGTACTAGCTTAACTAGCACGCTATACACCAAAACAACAATTTTATTAAAAAAAAAAATTGCTATAATATTAAATTTAGTCAGCGAAAAAAAAAAGTTCAACTTAATCTTCAAAGAATAGTTACAGAATTATCGAACAACAGCCTTGAAAGATTAAGCTTACACAATAAATTAGTTGAACAACAGCCTTTGATATTATAAATAGAATCTTGAATTGAACAACAACCTTTGAAATATTTTTTTTACAAATCAAAACATCAATGTTGCAGTGACCAATGGTTTTTGTGATTTTGTCGCTATAATATTTATAGATTCTGTAATATCTGTAGTGCCAGATAACAGAAAGAACTTATCAATACTAAAAGGACTCTGATCGATCAGCAGATCATAGACTCATAGATCATTGCCATCTTACGACACGGTCACGCGTCACCTGACTTTAGACATTTAAAAATCCCTACCTTTTCTTGGCTTTTCGTTATCCCATCCTTTCGCACATCTAATAATAAATTTATATATCTTCCTTTCGCACATCTAATAATAAATTTATATATCTTTTGTATATGAACTTTTGTTTTGTGACAACCTACATAATAACCATATGAATTAGATCTTTAACGAATGGTAGTTGTGAGAACCAGGTGTTGCTGAGTTGGTGCTTACGTGAGTTCGTGGACTTCACATCGCCGACCAAAACCAAATTCCATTCCTTGCATAAGTTCCCGTTCTTTTAATAATATTATTTCCAAAGTTCTATACCAGATCTTCGTGGTCACGAATTGACGTTAACACTCAATATTATCCAGATCTTCGTAATCATGTTTTCTTTATACATTCTTAGCAAAAAAAGTGTTTTCTTTATAAACTCTTACAAAAAAAAGTTTGCTATATGTATGAATTTTCTTCAAATTCAGATCACTAGTAACAAAATATATATATTGCCACATAAGTTTAGTTTTAGTGAAAGAGTTAGTTAGAGAAATATGCACTTTTTGCAAAAAAATTAGAGAACTAGGCATTTTTTGTTCTCTATAAGAGAAGTAGATCACTTTTTCGATTTTAACCATCGTATTACTTGTTGATTAAATATATATGGATATTGATTTAGTGTTAAAATGACTTAGAAAAAGATGTTATATCTACAAAAGAAAATGTTTGTGATATTGACATGTGATTTCGACTAACAAACGAAGGATTACCGAGTAAAAATCAAACTACGTCTTGTTGATTAGCTTATTATATGAGGTTGCTATCATTTGAATATCTCAAAGTGGTTGTGTTTTCTCCGGAAAAGAAAAGGGACAATTGCATTTTTTGTACTTTTATTTGTATTTGAATGAAACCGTAGATCTTATATTCGATATTTGAGAAACATAACTACTAAAGGTGCTGAAATTACAGTTAACTCCCTTACGACTAAACAAAAAACAGAAGTCAAAATAACAGATGTAACCCGGAAAAAGTCTAGTTAGATTTATTTAAGGTCGATTCCAATTAACATCAACTAGAAGACATAAAAATATGTCTACTCTTTAATTATAGTTTAAATTTTAATTAAAAAAAATTAAAAAATAATTTGATAATCCTATTGATCAAATAATAACCACATAGTCTTCCTGCAATAAAATAAAATAAATTTACATATAAACGAGTCAAATTAAGGAAGGAAAGATTGATTAGGTTAAAATTATTTGGTTTAGAGTTTGCTTAAGTAGACTTCATCGTAGACTATTGGTGATTGACTTTGTTATGCCATCAACTATTAATAAGTCATGGGGGTTCGGTAAGAATTGAGAGAACCGAACCGATTAAACCGAGATATTCGGTTTTCGGCAGCATCTGTGAGAGGATCAACAAACCGATCGGCGAAATTAATTTGGTAATTCGGTTTCCGGTTCGGTTCGGTTTGGCGGGACACATAACCGATCAGTTTTAATTAAGCGAGTTATATATACCTAATTTTCACTAACTCTATCCCTAATCATTTTCATTTCTTCCTCTTCCACCTTCTACCTCTCTCTCTCGCGATAAGCGATTTTGAAACCGAAAAAATCTATCTCTCATCGAATCATCATCATAATCATCTTTCTTTTTCTTTTCTTTGTCTTCTCCTATGTCTCTTTTTTTTATGCTTTGTTGTTTGCTTCTCGTTAATCAGTGTATTAATGTGTGGGTGGTTTATTATTTTGATAGATCTGAAGATTATAGCGGCGGCTAGATCAGAGCCAGATCTGGTGGAATTTGAACGACAATGAGCCTGTTCGTTTCGTCGTCGCAAGTACCTGCGGCTGCGGCAGCCGCATGTGTTGTTGTTCGTTTGGTTGCCGCAGGTGCTTGCGGCAAGACGCTGCGGCGAACGCTGATTCTAATTTTGGACGTCGATTAGTTGCGGCGATCAAAAAAGTTGCGTTTGCCGCAGTCGCTGCCGCTGTCGCAGCCGCCTGCGTCAGACAAACGAACACGCTCAATGTCGATGATGATATTGACGCCACCGACGGTATTACCGCAGCTGATGATAGAGCAAAACCGGGAAAGATCTGCTTCGCTTCAAGCCGCCGGCGCACAGCCGAACACTTTGGTCGGATAAAGAATCGATTTTTCTATCAAGCAACAATGACTAAAGTTTTTAGCTTTATTTGCAAACTGGTTCTGGATTTTATTAATGATGTTGCGGTAAAGGAAATGGTGTGATTGCAGATGAGGGAGGAGAAGAAGAAGAAGAATGATGAAGGAGAAGTGAAGGAAGGAGTAGCGCTTCAAAAGCTTTGTCGCCATGCGGGGTATATCTTTGGTCATTTCATTCAGATGTCTAGCTCCATCAAATCTCTCATTTGGCTCTCGACATCGGAGGTAACCCCAAAATTTGGCTCTTTTTTTTTGCTTTGTTTCGTTTCTAGATTTGTTCGTTTTTGGGTTCGTCTCGAATTAACCGGAATTGATTGGTGGGAGTTTTTTGGTAGGGACTCTGGTCAAGCTTGTGTATTTCTCTTCAAATGGAAGCGAAGAAGAGTCTCGTAATGGTTGCTCTGTTGTCAAAGGAGGGCTTTGTTTCGCTAAGTTTGAGACCAGAAAGATTGATGATTGTTTAGAGTTTATTCGATTCAATATTCTTCAACACTCTGGTAAAGTTTTGATTTTTTATGATCTTTAGCCTCTGATTCCTGGAATGGTGAGTTCCTGTGTTTATTTCACTGACAGAGGTAAATTTGTTCAGGTGTTCAGCATCAGAATGGTGCAGTCCATGATTATCTATCTGTTAAGGTAACAAAGCTGATGATCGTTATGTTGCAGTGGGGATTTCAGTTTGTTGTAGTTGATTTATGTATGTTCTTTACTAATTTGTATGCTATTTGATCATTCCAAAAGGCCACAGGTGGTGGGAAGTATCCATATCTACTTGTTAATATAGACTTTGCATTTGATTGCTCAAAGTGTCTGTTAAAGTTTTGATCACTTTGTTTCGTGCCTCCTATAGTTCAAGGCAATATTCTCATTCTTCGACGATGTCAAAGTGATCAAGTTTGACCCTATGATGATCAGGGAGGCTGTAATAGATAGAGAAGAGTATAAGTCGCTTGTTGTGGTTGACTGATAGTTTACTCAAACCCAAACGATTCGAAACATTAAGCAAAAACGAACAAAAAAATAATGTCAAATTACTTCATTATGCTAAATTCTTAATTGTTGAGCACAGCCCCGAGTAATCAGCGAAACAAACAAGCAAGTCTACTACGTTTATTGATCAAGTAATCAGCAAAACAAACAACCAATCAACACCTAAGTTGTTTTTATATTAAACAAATTTGCACTCAGATGACTCAGTTGTGATCCCTGCGAAAGCTTGCTTCATAACAGCTCTTATATATATGACCCTTTTTTTCTCTTCGCCACCAATCATTTGGGGAGAAAAATCCACTGAAAATTTGGTGAATCAAGGATGGTAGACCTTTTCTTATTTTTTTGATAAATCAATTACACATTTTATAAAAAAACATATATACAAATTAAATTATTCAAACTCTAAAAATGTATTCAAAGTCTAAAAATATAAAAAATTTCAATTAAAAACTTTTTCAATTATACAAACTTCACACAGAACTCCAACATGTTAACTTCCAAAATAAGTCTAAGTTAATGACCTAACTCCCTAAGAAAACCAAAAACTTGATTTCTCCATATGTATAATATATAATCATGTCAAAAACATATAGAAGCAAGTACATAACATATATCGAAGAAAATCTTAAAAATTATTCACCAATTTGCAATAAATTGGTTTTCAAATTATGACGACTTCATGTTGATGTCAACATTTTAGACATAAACTAGCCTCTATGAAGATACTTCCCTTGAAGTCTATTTTGTGTGGTCTATTTTTGCAATTATAATTTAATAAAGCAGACACCGTATGAAGTCTACTAGGATAGTTGAATTCTTTTGTTGTCTTCTTTTGTTAATTTTTTGGTCAGTTTTGCAATTAAAAACATATAACAGAGTAGACTTCTTAGAAAGTTTCAACAAATTAACTTCGATTATAGTCTACTCTGGTTATTTTTTCAATTGACCAACCCATTGACTTTACAGTAGATTTCTGTCTAACAAGTAAACTTCATCTATCCGTCAACAAGAAAATGTAAACTTCGTCGTGGTTAGTTTTGCAATTGACCAAGTTTGACTTTCGGCAAGTAGACTACGTACGAAGTCTCCAGGAATGATGACTTCGTTTGCAGTCTGTCGTGGTCATTTTTGGGGTTAACCAACATTTTAATTTTTTAATTAGTAGACTTCTTTTGCAGTCAACTAATTAATTTTATACCAATAATATTACGGTCAATGCTTTTATATTTTGGTCAACCCAAAAATAGCCACTATAGAAGTCTACTATTTTATTACCCTAAGAAGACTTCGTCCGGCAGTCATAACTAAAAAGTCAAGAATTTGGTCAATTGTAAAAATACACTTTAGTAGACTGCAAATGAAGTATCTCACGGAAAGATTATAATGCAGTCTAAACCATATTTTTTTGTTTTCAAATGAAATTAAGGAGATTGAAATTTCAGTCTACGGGCTCGAAACTCGATAAGTTTTCAATTGCAAAATTAACCACATAGTATTCTTTACATGATATTATGACGGTTAGACTAACAAATGAAGTCTAATTTCGCAAAAAAATCAAGGAAAATCACGAAATCTACCGGAAAATAACCTTATATGTGGTTGTTTCGCAATGTCAAGCACCGAGGACGTCTTCTTTAGTCACCACGAAAGAAATCCAGCACCAATTTAATCACTATCCAAGAATCATGACATATAACAAGATAAATGCACTTGCAAATTTTCTTGGATTAAAATGGAGAGAAGATGGAAGAAAATGAAGTTTTCATAGCATTGAGTGTTATTTAAGCTTACAAATTCAGGTTGTTGAAGCTTTAAGAGCTTCAAATTTGGTTGTTCATGGTTGTTGGAAAATAGATGGCGGTGGCACAACTGTAAATAAAAGAAGAAGATAAGGATATAGATGTAATAAACATTTTCGCAAGAAATTCAAATAAATCAGAAATAATGGCATTTTTGTGAATACAATGAATGACCAAGGATTTAATAGGGAGAAAATGGCAAATATTGGAGAGAGAAAAAGAGGGGTCTAACATTGCAATTGACTCAAGTTAGGGGTCCAATTTTGCAAGTGTCCCAAAAGAAAACACACTCGTTGAAGTATCATTTATATAACCATATCCATAAGCTTAAGGAAGAACACATAATCATCAGCCACTGCTAACTTTAACCAATCTTTACAAATTACAATTTATAAAGGGTTTGTTGGCAAAATAGTATATTTTCAAAACTTAATTGGAATTGTAGTACATTTACTATTTATAATTATAGAAATAGATGAGTTTTACTATTTGTGTAATAGAAGAGATATGAGATAGATAAAAAAGTGGGGTATAGTGTAGTAGTGTAAAATTACAAAAGAATAGATGCATAAAAGACATTCGTACAACATATTTAGTGTACACATTTATTACACACATATAAATATTTTTATTTCATTCATATTGAATATATTATATATCAGTTGTACGGATAAAAACATTTATATTAACATATATATAAGTACACTAAATGAACTGAACGGATTAAACTTGTGTATTACTACACTTGATATTTGTACACATTATAATGTGTACACACACCTGTACACTTAATATAGTGTACGGATACAAAATTTATAAAAAATATTTAACATTATCAAATATCATTACACAAAATGCATATCAAAATATAAAGAAAAAACACATATTTTTTTGTATTCGTAAAAAATTAAAAAAAAAAATATATATTGAATAATATTTTAGTTATTAGATTCAAGGAGTAATTTAATAAATAAATATATATATATATATATTTAATTTCAATGGCACATTTATAAATAAAATGATTAGTAGAGGATTAAGAAGTGATTCAAATAGTAGTAAATAGTGAAAGTGTGTATTTTGCCAATTTTAAATAGTGAATGTACTAATTGTTCAATTAAGTTTTAAAAATATACTAAAACTCCAATTATACCTTGAAACACGAAGAATAGTTTTCTAGGTGTGACAATATATATATATAGACTATAATTTAAAATTTTAATTCAACTTGTGGGTTTTCATAGAAGCGACGGAGCTTATTTAGGCCACACGACTGTTCATATTTTTGTTTACTAGTTTTTGATTTTTTTTTCGTCAAATAGTTATATATTAATTATGTAAATCATTACACATCAATTCTTCTAATTTTATAGGCGGATTAACAGTACCAGAATAGAAATCATCAACTAAATACAAATTTTTAGCTAGATAATCCCCAACACGATTACAAAAATGATTCACATAATTAAGGGAAATTAAATTATTTTTTTTTGCTCAAAGATGAATGTCTTGCTCCATATATTCGATCTCGGTCGATGAGATATTCCATTTATTACTTTAATTGACACCTCATATTATAGTACTGTATTATTGAATACAAACCCCAGCTCAAAACCTAGAGAAATTTACAAAAACTTACAATATATATATATATATATAGCAGTTTTGCATGAACACTAAACAAAATGTAAAGTATGTATTGATAAAAAAAAACATAGTTCTATATTTTTTTTTATAACATAATGCAAAGTCTAAAAGGTAAGAACATTATATTGTAAACATAACAAACACAACATTGTTTTATCACCTAAGTTTTCTGATTTTGTCTTACGTTTGAAATTTTGAAGATTCAAAAATTAAAAACAATATCATATTAACCTCTTCTAAGGTCTTCAAAATCAGTAAAATTTGACATATGTTATTGTTAAATTTCACATAGTAAATTTTCATAGTAAATTTTCAAATGGCTTTATCAAAATATATAATAGTTTCAATTCATTACATCAAGATAAGTTTAGACTTTATATATATATACTAGTATCCAACCCGTACTACTACGTATGGGCAACAAAATTATTAAAGAAAAAAAAACTTTTTAAAAGTAAATCATTTATTAATAAAATTACATATTATATATTTAAAGGGGATAAAAATAGAAAATAAAAGTTGTTAACAAAACTGAAATTGATTTGTATTACTTCATAACAAAAATGCTTTACCTATTTCACGTATGGATTACCATTCTCAGCTCATAATGATAAGTTAAACTCAATCTGAACAAAAGCAATGTTACTTTTATATTTTAAAACAAATCATGAAAATTACCTTATACTCTTTTTTGCTGTCATTAATATGATCAGATGTATAAGTAAGCATCACTTGTAAAATATGAGCAACACCAAACCCTCTAGAGCAATATTTTACTTTGGGTTTGAAATCAATAGTATTTGAATTAAATTGAACTTAAATTGAATGTGAAATTATGATATAGTGGATTTTATTAGTGTTTCAAAGTATAAATATTAATTAACATAAAGGTTAATTATTTAGAAACAAAATTGGGCGAAAATGAAATGATAATAATTAATGACATACAATACTTGGTTAGCACTACCATAATTACATTGGCTCCTTTTATGTGAGGAACATCATGAGAGACATAATTGAGGTAAACTTCTAAAGACTACATATGTAATACTCTGTTCATGAATGTTTTTCAGTTATACTTGAAAGAAAGTTATGTTGAGATGTTGTTAAGAGACAAGATGTGTTCTATCTTCGAACTTGATACGTTTTCGACCTAAATCGTGGAACTTGACACGAATTTTGCCAAACAAAAAAGAAAAAAAACAGAAAAACTATTTTAAAGTAAAAATAATTATAATATTGATTATTTATTTTAAATATTTGAAATATTGTAAATTTAAAGTAGAGTTAGTTGCCATTTTCAAATTATTATATGACATACCAAAACAAGAATTTTTTATTTAAATGATTCAGATGACGTTTTAATTAAAAAAAACGATGGATTTTAAAGTGATGTCATTTTATAGTTATTTCCAATCAATAAAACGACGTAGTTTTAAAATATATAACATCCCAACTGGGGGTTTCTGAATCGGTGGATCTTAAACTTCGGGTTGCAATTTGGAAGAACCCTACAGTTCTCTTCTTCCCCCACAAATTTATAATCCCTTCTTGCAATTGGATTCGAATTCCTCCGTTGATCCTAATATCGAATTGATCTTAAACAGATTCTAATGGGTCCGAAGAAGTCTGAAGGAATCGCTTTACTATCTGTTTACAGTGATGAGGATGACGAAGAGATGGAAGACGCCGAGGAAGAAGAAGAAGAAGAAGAGCAGATAAATCAGGAAGAGAGTGGAAAACGAATCGAAGAAGATCAGGTAGAAGAAGCGAATTATATGGATGAAGAGAGAGGTAGAGGAGGAGGAGGAGGAGAAGATTCTAGAACGCCGAGGTTGTTAGATGGTGGTGGAGCTTCTAGTGCTCATGCGACGCCTCGGTCACTTGATAACAACGATGAATCACCGAGAGCTGATTGGAGTAATCGAATTGCGGATGGTGAGAGAGCTGATGATGCTTTCGGGGAAAGTAGTGATGCCTTACTGGATCAGTTTCTTCCGCCTCCGCCGAGAGAGAAGTGCTCTGAGGAGCTGCAAGTAAGTTTCTAGATGATGATCATCATGTTTTTAACTTCTCATTATGGAAATTTATAGACATGAATGTAGGCAAGAACTTATTAGTGTGTTGTTTGGGGTCTCTTAGGTTGGATATAACATACCTCTAAGCTGCTTGTGATTCATTTAGAGCTCGTATTAGTGCTTTACTGTTTCTATCTTTTAAATTTAGGTTCATGTTTTTGGGTTTGGTTCTGGGTCAATTTGCAATCTATACTGAATCATTGCTTGTAGAGGTTTGTAGACATGAATGTAAGCAAGATATATACAACTCTTCAGTGTATCCTTTGAGGTCTCTTGGTACTTCTGGTTGGATACAAGTCAAATAACAGTCCTCTAAGCTGATTAGTTTGTGATTTAGTTACAGAGCTTGGTCTGATACATATTTTTCGGATGTGTTTGCAGAGGAAAATAGATAAGTTTCTGAGCTTGAAAAAGATGGGGAAAAGTTTCAATGCAGAAGTGCGGAATAGAAAGGAGTACAGGAATCCAGACTTCCTTTTACATGCCGTAAGTTACCAAGACATTGATCAGGCAGGTTCCTGTTTCAGTAAAGATGTATTCGACCCCAATGGATATGATCCAAGTGACTTCTGCGATGCATTAGGTGACTCCACTTTCTAGTAGCTTCTTCCTTTTTTGTTCTCTTTTATAGAAGATTAATAAGAGCAATCTGAATCTATTTCTTCTACTGTTCCTCTACTTCAAGACTCTTTGTCGCAGTAAGAAGCATCTTTAATATATTTGGCCATAATTTCGATACTCTGTTCAGTATTATGCAGTCATTGTAACTTAGTATTTCACCATGTAAGATATGGGTCGCTAGTTATTACCATATTCTGTGTTCTGCGTATTTTTAATGCTTTATAACGATCCTTATTTATGTGTTAATTACAGAAGTTGACATGAAGCATGAGAGGGAAAGGAAGGAGCAAGAAAGCAAGAAGAACCAAAAGCTTGACTTTGTTTCTGTTGGTTCTCAACCTGGTACGGTTTTTGCTGCTCAGAAGCCTAACATCCCCATTCCAGGTGTGTAAAAATGAGTAGGTGTCAGTTTGGTTCGTTATATATCTCAGCTACATCTCTGCAAGATTTGATGGATTTTTGGAATTTGAATTTTTGGTTCAGGTATTCCAGCTTTAGTTCCTAGTGGATTGCCTTCCATACCAACCGAAATCGCTGCTCGTGATGGTAGACCGAACAAGAAATCCAAATGGGATAAGGTTTGTTATCAGATCCAAATATCTAGAATGAGACTCTATGATGATTGCGGTCTACTTTGTTCTTTGCTTATTTTATTCATGTGTTTATGATTAAATCAGGTTGATGGGGACGTAAAGAATCCTCCTCTAGCAGCCGGGACTCAGGATTCCCTATCCTCAATCCGGCCTAATGTAGCTCTTGTATCTGCTACCAGTGCTGGTTCTGGATACTCAGCTTTTGCGTAAGTTGTTCTTTCTATAGTTTATTCATAAAATTATAGAATCTTTAGCCACTCCTCAGTAGATAAGTCGGAGATGATCATTTGATAGTTAATCGAAGTTATGTGTTTATATATCTGAATTATACAGGCAACAACGGAGACGAGAGGTGGAAGGACGGAGATCTTCCGAGGGGAAATTGGAGAGAAGAAGTTAAGACATAGCCAGGACGATTCTGTTATATGTTGTGATTCTTGTAGCGAGAAATTCTAAGGAGGTTCTAAGTCCAATGTTTAATAGCGAGTACAAACTTAGAATCAATGATATACGGTGCCTTCATTCTTTTTTGTACTAAAGGAAATTTTCAGACCAAACACTAGTTGTTTTAGTTTCAAAGGATCAAAATTTACACATACACTCAGGACATCTCGGCTGTCTATAAATGCTGCGTCCGTAAGGTCTAAAACGAAGCTTTTGACCTTCCTCTACCATTTTTCTCACACGATCTTCGAAGATCTTCCACTTAATTGTTTCACTGTCTGATAAGATTGCAGCAAGCCTCTTCTTGTTAGGCCTCAATGTTGGCGCCTGACCATTCCCGTAGTATGTTCTAAATCCAGACACTAGGGAAGATAGTTGACTCCCAGAATCAGTCATTGCAAAGACATCTGATGCTGCACAAGCTATGAAATCCAGGGCAGCTAGCTGCAAAACAGATCCCCGAAACATCGAAATGAAGTCTAGGCAAGAACAGACTTCAAGATTGTTTAAACTTTTACCTGAGAAGAGAAGTTCTTGAATGGTGCGAGTTCTTGAGGTGTAAGGAGAGTTTCTTTGGTCACGATATTCGGGTATAGTCTTGTTAAAGGAAGCATACGAGAAGAGCCTCCATATATCTGAGAACCAGCCAAGTATATATATGTTCCTCTCTTGAATCCAAGACCAGCAAGAACTAAAGTTGCTTCCTCTGGTGTTAATGGACACTTGCCCGTTTTTCTCAACTCTTCTGGAGAAACAGACCTACAAAAAAATAAGAAACAAGATTTAAAGAACACTGAAGAGGGAAAAGGAATAGTTGTTGCTTTTATATCTTTGAATTGTTTCTTACTTTGATTTCTTCAAACGTTCGAGGAGAAGAGGGAAATGCTCTTCTCGGTAAGCTTGAAGCTCTTTACGCTCGGTTTCACCTCCTCCAAAATCGCAAAGAGAGTAAGCAACCATGTCTTCCTCAAACCTTAAATGTAAAGCGAGATACTTCAATGGTTTTTCTTCTCCTTTAACAGTATTTTTCGCCATAGGTTCATTAAGCAATGCTTCTTCCAGTCTGCTATGTGATATCTTGAATCTTCTTATCCGTTTCACCAACAGAGATCCAGCTTCTTGAATCTTGGGCCCAAATTTCAGCGCGTGAAAGTTGCATTTACATCGTAATCTCTAAGAACCAAAGAAAGAAAACATATCACTTCTAAGAACCAAAGTGAGTGTACTCTAATTATATATACATCATCTTTTATATATATATGCACCTGAACATCGAAAGGCAATGGATCAAATCCGAGGCGATTCCCGTATCCAAAAAGATGAACCATTCCATACTTCTTTAACAAAGGAAGGACGTGCTCGATGTAATCGACTGGCTTTGCCTCTTTTACAAGCTCTGTATCAGTAACCTATGAAGAAAGAAACAAACATTATGATTTTGAAACTCCAATACATAAAACCGGAGAAAAGAAAAAAAGAGAGAATGCAAAAACATACCAAGCTAAGATTCTTGCTATCAGTAGATTTTAGATGTTGTGGAAGATCCTTTACTATATCCACATCATCTTTCAAAGACTCGATGAAACGGTCTTCGTGGTATATATCACCAAATTGGCTGCAATTAATATACGAAATATCAAGTAATCAACAAAAAAAAACTCTTTATATGAGTTTTGAAGTCTTTGATGAGTTTAAGATACCTAGGATCTTTCCACACGTTACTGTAAAGAAACCGAGGAAGAACTAGCGTCGCGTTGAGCAGAGCTGCAACTGCAACAGCGTTACAGATCTGCAAGAAAACTAACACAATCACTATACATACATACTTTCTTGATGAATCAAATAATCTAATTAATTATTAGTGTGGTACATATACTTACAGCTACACGCTGTTGATTAAGGCCACCATTTGCACTAACCATGATGTAACCATTGCTTAATTCTCTTGACCTCTCTAATGCCACAGCTGCTTTGTTATTGTCAGCACAAGGCTCCCACTGTGATGACTTTGAAAATCTTTCCTCTCGGAAATTTGGTGAATCGGGTTTGAATTCGTTCTTGTAACACAATTGGTAACAGAATTTATTATAATGATTCAAACACATAACAAATCTAATGTTTTACATTTTCACTAACCTTTGCAAGAGAATCTGAAGCTAAGTTTAGAAGACGGCTATACATTTGCACTGGTGAAGCATCTTGAGTTCCATCATTCTTCGTTTACAAACACGGAAAGGGAATAAAGCCGATAAGAAACAATAACGATGGACTTTATTGTAAAAAGAATTATAAAGAAGATGGATTATTTTCAAACCTTATGCAGAGTCACATTGCTCAACCTTGAAATGTTCTGCACCGCAGCGGCACTACTATCTGAATGAAAGATCGAAACCATGATTGAATCGATACAGAAAATGAAACCGGTGACTGAGATCATCATTAGTATAGACTTGAAGTTCCTACGAAGCCATGAATGTTGCTTCTTCCAAGAGTAACTAAACTTGTTGCTACTTCCACAGCTTTGATCATGTTTAGATCCTGGCGCCTTGGAAACTTCACTTCCATATACTCTTCTACCGAGTAAGAGATCAATTCCAGATAAAGAATCCAAACTTCTCCTCCCAAATTTCTCTTCTTTATCTATCGTTCCGGGTCGAGGACTTCTTGGTGAATCTTGTTTCCCCATTAATCTACTATCTCTTTCTCTCACCTCATAGACTATTAGGAAATGCAAAATTAATCAAGAACTCTCTCGATGTAAGGGAACCAATTAAAGAATTGATTGAGCCAAAATTCTCAATAATAAAATATGACAATTGGTGAAAAAAGTGTAGAGAAATCCAGACAGAACAAATTAATTCTAAGTGAAGCTAACATAGTTGTTGAGGAATCTCAGTTTTTTTTAATGGGAAGAGTAAAACGCAAGGCAAAAAAAAGAAAAGGTTGAATAGATAAGAGAAGAAGAGCCACGACATAAACCTTAAAGAATAAGATTGGGTATGGAGAGAGCTACTTGTCAACAAATTACACCAGAACAGATAGCTTCTGTTCTTCTGCTTTCTCGTTCGTCGATCGTTGCCGATCTCCATTACCGAACCGATTGAATCTTCTATCCTTTATTTTTGCGTGTGTTTGAAACTGTGTTTAAGAAAAATACCTAGATCATAAATCTGTCAGGAATCTCAAGAAATTATTACTCCTGCATTTTTATATTATCTTTTTTAATTTTTGACCCTTGACGGTTTTTTTCTTTTAGCATTAGACCCTAAAGAATGACTTGTGACGCAAACTTGTTTTTTACTGTTGATTAGTTTTAAAAGGATATGATTATCAATAATCCGTTGTAGTCTAGCTGGTCAGGATACTCGGCTCTCACCCGAGAGACCCGGGTTCGAGCCCCGGCAACGGAGATCATTTTTTTGTTTTTTTTTATCCAAACTTCTCACTCGAACACTACTTTCCTCTTTTTTGTTGGTGGTCTCTTTCACAGGTCATATTTTCATTTTAGCTTAGATTGCGTATATTTTCATTTTAGCTTAGAAGTTAGGTACGTCATGTCTACTACAGAGTGTGGAAACTATTTTAACAGTAACTTTATGAGGGATTTTTTTTTGTGAGAATAAAATGAAATGGTGATGATGTTATAGACTATAGAGTCGTAATGCTACACTACTTTGTTCAGGCTCATTCATTTTAGATTTTTCCCATTCGATACACTTATGTTATAAGCTTTTACAATCACACACTAATCTCAAAATTTATACATACACAAGACTATAGTAATATAGATATCACCAGAGATTAATCTTAAAAAATATTAAGCAAGATTGGTTCTCATCTAATTTTAGAAGCTACAGAACGAGCCCACCATTTTATGCTCTCCTTTATGTTGTTCTCACCACATGACTTAGCCATTCTAAAATCTATAACCATTGAGTCTTCATCTGTTTTACCACACCATTAATCACTGTAAAAAAATCCCAAGTATCCGACAAATATGTAGAAACCATGTATAGAACACAAGTGCTTTAATAAGAATATCTCTCTTATTAATTTTAAGGAAAATACTCAAAACCTTAGAGGGGTTATTGGTTCTATGATTTTAATGAATTTAAAAATCTAAACAAAAATCATGTGTTATTCAATCATTGATTTAAAACTACTTATCAAATTTATGTGTTATTGGTTCTATGATTTACAAATACTTGTTAAAATCCCATGTTATTCATTTAATGATTTGTTTTTGGATTTCAAAATCCACAGTATGTTTTAAATGAATTTGTATGGATTTAAAAGTATAAAATAGAAGGATTCAAATCCAAGCATAAAACATGTTATTTCAAAATTCATGTGTTTTGATTTTTAGAATTTACAATTTCATATGGATTTAAAAATCACCTCTCCAATAGCAGTAAGCTCAAAAACCACATAAGTTGTGCCACAAACTAGCACCTCCTTATATGGAGAATCCAAAGCCAAAACCCAATTGGATAACTCCCAAATATATATTTTAGATCCTACTAAATATAATTGACCTTATCCTTATGTATATTTAGATTTCTCCTAAATATACATGACATTATCTCCTAATTACTTCAAGCTTACAACAACATTCTCCCCTCTAAGCTTGAGCTCATCTTCACTCACATCAAACACTCCCGTTAGAGTCTTTATTTCTTTAAACTTCATTCTCCCAAGAGCCTTAGTCAGAATATCAGCCTTCTGCTCACTCCCAGGTACATGCTCAACACTAACTTGCTCCCTCTCGACACATTCACGGATAAAGTGAAACCGAGTGTGGATGTGCTTGCTACGCGCGTGAAACACTGGGTTCTTAGTAAGCGCAATCGTCGACCTGTTATCAACCCGGATGACCACCCTCTCACTCTTCTCACCAGTTACCTCTTCAAGTAGTTCTTGCAGCCAGATCGCTTGCTTTGCGGCTTCAGTAGCGGCCATAAATTCTGCCTCACAAGAAGACAAAGCTACAATCTCTTATTTTTGTGAACACCAAGTAATTGGTGAATCACCGAGATAAAACAAATGTCTTGTGGTACTCTTCCCATCATCCAAGTCCACACTATACGAGCTATCACTGTAACCCACAAAGCAAATCTTCATCGTTCGTTTGTAGAAGAGACCAAAAGAACATGTCCCTCGAAGGTACCTGAGAACCTGATTCAAGCTTGCTCTGTGAGACTCCTTAGGCTCCTGCATGTACTTGCTTAAAACTCCAATACTGTAAGCAAGATCAGGCCGTGTATGTAACAGGTATGAGAGACAACCAATACTTCTGCGATACTCGAGTCCTTCAATGGATTTTTCACCTTGTGATTTTGACAGCTTCAAGTTCATGTCCATTGGTACTTGAGTAGGGTTGCATTCACTCATTCCAGTCTCCTCCAATATTTTAAGAGCATACCTCTCTTGTTTCAGCATAATCCTTGTTTCAAGATGTCTCACCTCAATGCCAAGATAGTAAGTGAGTAACCCAAGGTCACTCATCTCAAACTTAGTCGTCATCTTCTCCTTAAACTTGCAAATCGCAGACTGTGAAGATCCAGTAACAAGCAGGTCATCTACATAAACCGCCACTATAAGGAGTTTTCCATCTTCATTGTTAAAGTATAGTGAAGGTTCCTTAGAGCACCTATGAAACTTCATATCCTTGAGAGTCATATGCAGCTTAGCATTCCATCTCTAGGAGCTTGCTTTAATCCATAGAGAGCTTTGTGCAGCTTGTATACTTTCCTCTCACTTCCCTTGACCAAGAAACCATCTGGTTGTGTGACAAACACTTCCTCCTTTAATTCTCCATTCAGAAAAGCTGTCTTAACATCCAAATGGTGTATCTTCCAGCCATACGATGCAGAGTGACTTATAATAAACCGGATTGTCTCCATGCGAGCCACAAGTGCAAAGACCTCATCATAATCAATCCCATACCTTTGAACATACCCTTTTGCCACCAATCTAGCTTTGTGTTTGTTTATACTTCCATCCGAGTTCCTTTTTATCTTGAACACCCATTTTAAACCAATCGGCTTGACTCCATATGGTAGATCAACTAGACTCCAAGTTTTGTTTTTCTCGATTGATGCCAGTTCATCCTTACATGCTGTTATCCACACTTCTGTTTTAGATGCTTCATTAAAATCTCAGGGTTCTTCATTGATAGACAGCCAAAGACGCTCCAGTTCTTCATCTTGAGTGACATAGTCAGCCAAATACTTTGGTTATGCCCGAAGTCTAGTAGATCTTCGTACCAACGGCTGCTGTTGTTCATCATCTCCCTCATTGTCTGATTCAACACCAACTTCCTCTTCAACAAAATCATTATTCGACTCTGTTTCTGAAACTTTTGGATCACCATTTTCTTCCTCTGTTTCGTGCTCGATCAGACGAACACCTCTATTTCGGATCACCATTTTCTTCCTCTGTTCCTATTCTTTTCCAGTCCCATCATCTGTTTTCATCAAAGCGAACATCTCGACTTACAATGATTCGTTTACTAGCTGGTTCGAGCAAACGATAGGCTTTTGATCCAGGCTCAGTTCCTAGATGTACCAAGAGTCTCGACCTGTCATCTAATTTCTTTCTCCCTACGGCTTTTGTTCTTGTGTATGCGATACAACCAAAAATCCTTAGATGATCTATATTGGGTTTCGTTCTTCTCAGCATCTCGTATGGAGTTTTTTTCTGCAAGAGACCTTGTTACAATTCTATTAATCAAATATGTCGAGTGCCTCACAGCTTCACCCCACAAATAATTTGGCAAATCCATATGTTTTAAGACGCTTCTCGACATTCCCATAGGTGTTCGGTTTCTTCTTTCAACCACTCCATTCTGTTGAGGAGAGTATGTAGCTGTCAATTGCCTCATGATTCCATTCTCTTCACAAAAGGAATAGAAATCTGCTGAAGTAAATTCCCCGCCTCTATCAGTTTTGAGTGTCTTGATTACACACTTTGTTTCTTGTTCAGCAATCATCTTAAACTTCTTGAATTTTCCGAGTGCTTCTTTCTTCTCTCTCAAAAGGACTGTCCACATGTAACGCGAGAAATCATCGACGAGCACAAAAACATACTTCTTCTGACCTGATGTTGCAGGTGTGATCGGTCCACAAAGGTCGCCGTGTATCAGCTCGAGAGGATGTGTAGCTCTGTTCGTGGTCGCATGCGGGAACAAATCTCTTGTTTGTTTACCAAGTAAACAGGATACACATGTTTGTCTCTCAACCTTGATGTTAGGTATGCCAGTCACTAAGTCTTTATTGATCATCAGCTTCATAGTATCAGTATTGACATGCCCCAGTCGTGCGTGCCAAACCGAGGATTGATTTGTTGAGACAAGTTGTAGACATTCAATGCTATATCTACTTCCAACAGAACCTTGTAGAGACGATTTTTGGACCTTGCTGTAGTGACGAGTAGCTTCCCAGACTTGTCATAAAGCATTAATTTGTCTTCCACCATTCGTATCTCACAACCTGCCTCAGTAGCTTGGCCTAGACTCACAATATTACTCTTTAAATCATGTATATAGTAGACATTGTGCAGCACTTTCTTCTCACCATTCTCAAATACAAATCGTATGAAACCTTTTCCTTTGATATCAACACGAGAGTCATCTCCAAATCTAACTTTACCTGTCACTTCCTCACACAGATCATAAAAGAAGCTCTTAATACCACTCATATGGTTGCTTGCACCATTATCTAGATACCATATGTTAGTGTTGTCGACATTGGTCTCAAAGACGCTTGGTTTTACTTTATCGTCCTGAAGAAACACTACTTCATTCATCATCAACTCATCAACTATGTGAGTCTCCTCATCCTTTTTCTCCACTACTTCTTGCAATTTGAGTAGTCTATCAGGGCAGTCCGATGCGTAATGTCCTTGTTTATCACATCTGAAACAAGTGATATGCAACAGGTCTTGTTCCTTATCTTTGTCCTTTTGTTGGAAATTAAACCTCCCGCGTCCTCCTCTGCCCCTGGAAGAACGACCTCCTCGTCCCCTTCCTCTGTAGCCTCCAAAAGGATTTGAGTTAACAAACATAAGCTTGCCTTGATCATCATCATGCTCTGACTCTTCTTCACCAATTCTTTCTTCGTAAGCCTTAAGTCGACCTACAATGTTTTCGAAACTGGTTTTATTCAAGTCAAGTACCTGCTCGAGGGAAGCTACAATGTGAATAAACTTCCTTTGAGGGAAACTTGATAGGAACTTCTTGACAATCATTAGTTCGGCCAACTCGTTTCCCAAAGCAACTGATTTTGTAGAAATTGCAGACAACCTTTCAACAAATTCATCAATCATTTCTATCTCCTTCATCTTTAAGCGGTCGAACTCAGCCATTAAGGTTTGCAGTCTTGCTTCCTTAACCATGTCCGCTCCAATATGCCTCGATCTGATAGTGTGACAACTCGTTCCGCGGATCCCACTAGTCCATCGCTAGCTGCCCTAACGGACCGTCCGTGGACCCCACTAGCCCACTGTTAGCCGCCCAAACGGACTCCAAGCTGGACCTGCAGGGCATTGATCCTAACCCATCACTGTGGATATCCAAATCCAGATCAATTGGTGGCAACTTGTCCTGTGGGGAGGTTGTTAAAGGGTGGGGACCAGGGTTCGAGGAACGCCTGACGCACCAATAACCTACTGGTGGATTTGGATATCCACAATGATGGGTTAGGATCGATGCCCTGCAGGGCCAGCTTGGAGTCCGTTTGGGTGACTAGCAGTGGGCTAGTGGGGTCTATGGACGGTCCGTTGGTGCAGCTAGCGGTGGGCTAGTGGGGTCCGCGGGACGGGTTGTCACCGATAGCTTCCCATATCTCCTTTGCAGTCTCCAGAGTTCCAATTTGGAGAGTAAGAGCTTCAAGAATAGACTGTATGATAAGAGCGATTGCCAAATCGTTCTTTGTCTCATCAACGTTTCCTTTTTCTATTACATCCCATGATTTGTGAACCCTAAGCAGGATTCTCATTTTCATAGACCATACAGTGTAGTTGCTTGAATTCAGCATCGGGCACTTAATGGAAGAAGAACCTCCGTCTGTCGATGGTGACGGTTCTGGAACCTGAGATGAACTTTTCTTGTCCTCTTGACTTAACGTTAAGCTTTTATCTTCTCCTCCTCCTTCCATCAAAGCTTTTATGTCTTCTCCTGCCATTGATGAAGCTCTGATACCACGTGTAGAAACCAAGTATAGAAGACAAATGCTTTAATAAGAATATCTCTCTTATTAATCTTAAGGAAAATACTCAAAACCTTAAGCTCAAAAACCACATAAGTTGTGCCACAAACTAGCACCTCCTTATATAGAGAACACAAAGCCAAAACCCAATTGGATAACTCCCAAATATATATTTTAGATCCTACTAAATATAATTGACCTTATCTTTATGTATATTTAGATTTCTCCTAAAATATACATGACCTCATCTCCTAATTACTTCAAGCTTACAACAACAAAATATGGTCTCAGAACCGACAAATATGGTCTCGGAACCGACGTCTCTGTTCTTCTCTGTTCTTCCCGGTAGAGAAATGTTCGTAACCCGGGAAGAATCTCCGGCAGCTCCGAGTTCAAGTCTTCTTTTGTGAAAACAAAACCTAAATCCATAAACCCTTTTGTCTCCTCAGCTTCTAAAGCATACACGCTCCTCTTTTCTTACTTCCTCTTCTTCTTCCTATGCTCAGTGCTCTTCCGTGATCCTCCTCTGGTTCTCGAGGTTAGGTCACCAGACCTTATCCATGTTTCATCCAACCGTTCCCGTGGCTTCCACGGATTGCCTTCAATTTTGGCATCTGGCTTTTGTTCAGAATTATGTTTTGAGGTCTCGACTATTTCCATCGATCGAGCCCCCAGGAATCAACAACAAGCTCTAGAAACTTAGTGGGTGATTGATTTGATTGTATGTGTGTTGTTTCTTGTCTCTGAGAGAGAGATATATAGTATGTAACTTTTTATAATTAGGTACTAAAGTATGGTTACGACTTATGTGTGGCTTGTTAGAGTATCATTACTGGAGGATTCTCTCAGTGTTGCTATTATTTTTGGGACCAAAAAAATAAAATAAAAACCCAATATTGGGTCCACTAAGCGGAGAAACGTTGCTGGGGGAAGGAACTTGAGCAACGTATTAGCAACGGTACGTGGCGTGTTGTGGTAGGTTGATAAGTAAAAAAAAATAAAAATTCCCAAACCACTCTCTCTTTTCTCTCTCGATCCTGAAGGCGAATCCGATTAATTCCCTCTTCGCCTCGATTTCTTCGGCCTAGTCAACTCCAGTTCCGTTTTGGATTACGCCGCGCCGGAGAAGTCTTCCCTTCGTTGTCTTCGCCGCGCCGGAGAAGCAAATCAGATGGAATCAGAGAGAGAGATGAAGCAAAGTAAACACAAGAGAGTCAATTTGGTACTCTCTCATCTCCCTTCTCTCTCCTCTCTTTTCCATTCTTCTTCTTCTTGTTTGAAATTCTCACTAGCCCTGGGCATTCGGGTACTCGGGTCGGGTTCGGGTTTTTCTGGTCGAGGAATTTAGGATCCAATAGGGTAAACAGAAAATATCGGTTCGGGTTCGGTTCGGGTTTTACCGGGTTCGGATCGGTTCGGATCTAAAATTTCAGAACCTATAAATACCCGAAAAATCGGGTATCATCTGGGTTCGGGTTTTTTTGTACCCGATTACCCGAAATTTAATCCGATAACCTGAATTTTACCCGATTTCCCGGAAATTTTAATGTTAAATATTAAAATTAGATTTGAAAAATTAAATTTTTAAAAATTGGTTAATTTTTTAAAAAATATAGCTAAACATTTCAATATAATTTTGGTTATTTTGAGTATTTTGATATAGGAAAAACTAATATTTTTGAATTTTAAGTTGTAATTTTGAATAACTATGTTATAAAAAAAATATATATAACTAGTATTTTATGTATATTATTTTATTTCGGGTTTGTCGGGTACCCATTCGGTTCTCGGTTCGGTTCTGGTTCTTCGAGTTTAGGAGATTAGGACCCAATAGGGTATTCTACCGGTTCCAGGTTTGGATTCGGGTCCATATTTTCGGTTCGGTTCCGGTTCGGGTTTTTGGGTCCGGTTTTTTTGCTCAGGCCTAATTCTCACTTTATCTTGGGAAACAACTTGCTAAGAAGATCACTTGGGTGATTGTATCTTTCGCATGTGTGTTGCTGATTCTTTTTTTTTTTTACATGTTTCATGCAGGCATTTAATTGTCCATCCCAAGGGAAATAACGTTGATTATTTGTTTATGTATTTGGAAGTAGCTGAATATGAATCTTCCCACTACTCTTAAATGTTGTCTCCAATTTATTTCAATGACAGGTTCATAAACACAAGACTGATGTTTCTGTCAACCAATATGGTTTCAATCCACATAAGCCTTGTTCAGGTGTAGCTAGTGCTTTATTGGTTATATAAATTCTGTTTGTGATTTTTACAGAAGAACAAAGGTTTCAGCTGGAGATGGAGAAAACAGAGGTTTCAGCTGCAAAAGCTCCTCTGTCATTCGCTGATGTGTTTTAATATATATATTTTTTGAGTTGATAGACTTCTGCTTGGTGACTATAGCTTATCTGTTCGTTTGCAGATAGACTTGGTTTTGTGATGTTGTTTAGATACTTTGCTAAGTTATAATCTCGATTGGATCATTTTCTATTCGGCTATCATTGTTTCAGCAAATTCTTTTTCTCTGAGTTTAGGTTTTACAACCCTGATAGTCAATTGAAGATGTGTGTTGATGATTGCTTTCTTTTCCGTTTTCAGCGTGTCCTTGATTCCCTTGTCCCTTCTGTTCTTGGTGGAACCTGTGTCATTCCTAGTGCTTTTGGCTGTGGGAAAACTGTCAGAAGCTGCAAAGGTTGCTTCTTCTGTTTGCCTTTTCATTTTTCATACTGGAATGTTGATACTTTTGACTGGGCATACTAACATTTTTCTTTTATCTGGCTTTATAGACTATTGTAAATATGTTGGTAAATGCTAATGTTGCAAAGTCTGGCTTTATATGACTGGATTTACGCTACTCATAGTGTTGTCGTCGTTAAGATGGTTCGTATGTAGAAATTGTTGGCATTGTATAAACAAAATAGTCTGTTTTAGTGTGACTAAATGGTGTTGATCGATAATTGAGTTTGGTCTTATTATGTTCTATAATTAAATGAATCAATGTGTCTCTAGTTAGTGAAGAATAGTGTATACACAGTGGTTATTAGAGGTGTTCGACATGTCGGTTGTGACAAGTTACGAACGGTTACGACCGTACGACTTATATATAACTGTGGTGTGTTGTAAAACAAATTGTAACAAGTTTCATGTAGATATAAAAGTTTCAGTTCTCGCTCTTGCCTTTCTATCAAAATGTTTTGCTCTGTTTTTTTCTTCTTCCTCTCAATATTCTAACATGGTATCAGAGCTTATATTGGTCTTGGAGCCTGTCCAAGCAAAAGAAAAATAAGAAAAAATCCGCTGCAAGAAGAAGAGAAAGATTGAGAAAACAAATCAAGGGTGAGAAGAAGAAGAAGAAGAAGAAGAAGAAAAGAAGATCAAAATAGGAAAAGATGGTTGTGATAAGAGAGAATACCATCAACCTTCACAAACAGTACCTTCAAGAAGAAGGCTCCAGAGGGATGAAGGAGATATGAGATCTTCTCAAAAGGAAATGGAGAAAAGAGATGGTGAGTTAGAGTTGTGGAAGGAGAATTCTGAAACTTGTTCGAGGAAGACGTGGAGAAGATTCACGCACTGCACAAATTGTGAGGTTACACAGCTAACCAAAGAAGAGACGTGATGGTGATCAAAGAGGCACCAAACAAGAAAGGAGGATGCTTACCTCAGAGAAAAAATGGAGCATAAACCGGTTGATAAGATAACCGAAGATAACGTGAAAACATTTCACGCACGAGACGTCACGGAGACGTGAATCTGATGGTGTTCAAAGGAAGACACCAAGCAAGAAAGGAGCTGCTTACCTAAGAGAGAAAAGGGAGAAGCAGCCAGTTGCAAAAGGGAAAGGGAATATCCAAGTGATGACAAGCCAAGGAGAGAAGATCATCAAAGAGGTATTGCAATCGTTGTTCCATAAATGATCCTCAAGGAAGAAGGATATTGACTATGAAGTTGAAAACTGTGATAAACGAAGAAAAAGGGAGTGGAAGAAGGTTGCCAGAACATTTGGAGTAGAAGTGACAGAAGATCACGGAGTACACGTGATGAAGTTTACTTGGAGAAATTTTAAAAGATATGTGGAGAAGTCTGGCAGGTTCAATGAACAAGAACTTGAACATTTCCATAAGCTTGTTGCTCAAATACTATGATGAGCGTATGAGGTTTGAAGATGAAAGAAGAAGATATGCACCTGTTATGACACTTGGGAAAGAGAACACCCAATCAAAAGAGTTGAAGATTTGAGACACAAGGTTTTAGACCATAACTCAATTAAGGGGGAGTGTTGATCGATAATTGAGTTTGGTCTTATTATGTTCTATAATTAAATGAATCAATATGTCTCTAGTTAGTGAAGAATAGTGTATACACAGTTGTTGTTAGATGTGTTCGACATGTCGGTTGTGACAAGTTACGAACGGTTACGACCGTACGACTTATATATAATTGTGGTGTGTCGTAAAACAAATTGTAACAAGTTTCATGTATATATAAAAGTTTCAGTTCTCGCTCTTGCCTTTCTATCAAAGAGAAGAGACTTTGTCTCTTGCTCTGTTTTGCTCTGTTTTTTTCTTCTTCCTCTCAATATTCTAACAAATGGATCATTTGCAGGTTCTGATTTTTCAAAAACTGCAGGTTATGGTTTAAAATGCAGGTTCTGGTTTTGGTTCTTAAAATGCAGGTTCTGATTTTAAAGTTTCATGTTTTGGTTGTAGATGAGCTCAGAACCAACTTCAACACTGGCAGAACAAAGAGCTACGAATGGAGAATTTCTCAGCTTCAAAACATTTCCAAGATGCTTGGCGATAAGGAGAAATGCATCACAGAAGCTTTGTATCAAGATCTTTCCAAGCCTGAGTTTGAAGCTTTTCTAGATGAGCTTTTTTCATTTCCTTTCAATGTCCCTTTCCTTGTCTACATTCTAGTTTTCCATTGTTGAATCACTTTCAAGAGTGTGTGTTAAGTTTAAATTCAAAATACTTGTACACAAAATTAATAATGATTGAGAAATCTTCTTTGGATTCTCTAGTGGAAGTGTGATTTTGCTAAAGTTCTCTTAGGATTGCTTTAATTAATTTAGTATTAATTATATGATTATTTAATATGTGAGTAACTTAGGAGGATTTCTCCACTAATGATTCTCTTATCACGTTTTTCATTTAGGTATCAAACTATTTTATATGAATATCGTACCTCAGGTAATGTTCACATTACACATTTATTTTACACGTAGAGGAAGTCAAATTTTAGGTGGAATAGTATACGGTAACCTTCCTAAACCCTGATTGATTAGTGCTAATAATTAATCAATAATATTCGAAGGTCAAAGCTGGAACTACAGGCTAACAAGTGAGTCACGACGCGTTACCCACGCGCTCTCAGGAGATATGCTGAGTTAGTCAAAGAGTCTTCTGATACGTTTACTCGACAATGCTACTCAATCGACATTCGACCATGGATATATTAAGTTTGATGGTAGATAACTTTTCCTCCAATGAGCATGCTGTTGTTTATATTAAGATTCAGTCTTATGCTATGACAATCTAGACCTTCTACTAATTAAAACCATAATTTTCCATTAACAATATTTAAGCTTAATGTTAAGGCTATACATTGGACAGAACATCTATGATCAATGCGCATATGCAAAAGTAATCAAATGTCATTTTCCCCTCAAAAATATCCTTACCTTTAAAATTTGTCTTGTGATCGTGCAAGATTGATGTTGTATTTGCATGGAATGAATTGCGGGGCAAATCTCCTTTGGCAGTAGAGAATTTTTCCATACATAGATTCACACACATTATACAAATGATATAGATGTAGTGAAAACTATCTGCCAATGGAGTATTCGCCCTGTAATCCAACCATGCATCATCTTTTATATTTTTACAACCATCGAACTTCTGTACTTTCATTTCATTTTATTATTTTATTTTGAGTAATAATTAAACTTTGACCATAAGCAAAGCTATATATAGAGGGGTTGTGTGGTTTGATTTCATGTATATTTGTATTATATTAGCATATTCGGAGGCACATCCTATGTTTCACAGAGATAGAGCATATATGTAATGTAAGCAGTATCCAAAACGCAACGTCAACTGGGCCACATCCTTGTATTCCAACTCCGAAACTCAGAACTTTCACTTTGGAGCTTAATTTCATTTAATATAATTCGTATAGGAATAACTACAAAAAAAAAGTATTAAAACAAAAAAAAAAGATGGTAGCAATACGTCACTATTTTCTTTGGTACGATCTTTTGTTAATGTTTTAACTATAGCAATACGTCACACATGACACACCAGCTGCAACCACGAGTATATTGGGTTTGGAGTTTAAAGTTTAACTATAGTTTAAAATTTATCATTTCGTGTTAAAAATTGATCTTTTTATAATTTAAAATGTAATTTGTGAGATAGATCAGGTATAAGATTTTGGATTTAATACGGGGTTTAGAATTTTAACTTGTATCTATTGTTCTTTTTTTTCTCGACATCACTTAAGAGTTTTTTGTTAATTAATAAAAATACAAAGATTTTATAATTACTATGAAATAATGACTTTTGTGTTTAAAAAAATTCCTACCAATCGAGTATACGTGTCATGGAAGTCCGCATATTTAACAAATGTCCACAAAATTATGACTGACGTACTGTAATGGTTGATGCTTATAACTAACATGTAAGTACTGATCTTTTTTTCCCATAAACTTCGTCTATCTCTTGCATCAAACACGAGTGGGAAAATAGAGATGAACAGTGTCAATAAGTGTCATGCGACAAAATCTCACCAAAATTTCTATCGTCCAGATTATTTATAAAATTGGGTCGACAAAATTCAGTTCTGTTCGGTTTGATTTTTTCCCACCCCTAAAAGGCAAAAACAACTAATGTAAGTTCATGATATTCTGTTTAGAAAAAAAAAAAATTCATGATATTTGACCGCAATCATGAGATCACCACAAGTATTTACTATATATTCCAAGGATTTCGTTACCGTTCATGCTTAATTATATTCACTAACGTAATGAACGATTTTTACAAACGATAAATGTACGTATGAGTGTATATGATCTTTGGTGTAGTTGGATATACTTAAGGATATGCTAGCTGCACGTATCTGCCGCTAAGAACTTTACGTCTTGTGTCATTGCAAAATCTCAAATCTTAGAAAATGATACAAGAATAGGATACAAAGCATGTCATTGTAATATAAGTTACTTTTGCTTTATCTTTATTTTAACAAAAAAAAGAAGCAAATAAATGAAAGGATCTTTAAAGTAAATGACTCTATAGTCTACATATTAAAAAGTACTTTGTATAAATTGAATAAGATTCGAAATTTGGTCCTTTTCAAAGTTGATTGACTTTACTGAGTGGCATCATATATACTATAATGAGTATAATATCGCAAATTTGTAGACTAAATTGCAGTTTCGAGCTTCTACATTTTGTGCGTCTTCGGGTGGAAGCTAGCCCTTAATAAAACTACAAGAACATTCCCACGGATCTTCCATTTCAAGAATCACTTTCTAATTTCTACAATCATTATTATTTACCACCCATTTCTTTGTATTCCACATTAAGCATTCTTTTATTTTCCAATCATTTCTTTATATACAACTCTGAAACAAGTGGTCTGATCAAATGCATTTTAATTTGAAAAGTCACAACCATTTCAATTAGTCTTTCAAATTATGAAGAAAAATAATTAGGTTGAGAGATTTTAATTGCACAACAGGCTTTGAGAATTTGTAGTAGTATAGATACATATTTTAATTAATAATAATTTTATTGAACTTAAATGTCTCTAGCTCCATAGTTTTTCAGTTGGTAAAATTAACAATGCTTTCACACACAAGTACTAGCACATGATATGTAATACACATTGGTATCGACTACTTACTTAGGTTTAAAACTAAATATTGAGTATGATGAAATGAAATAATACACGTACGATGTTTTATTTCAATGTGTGCGTATAATAGATATGGCCAAGATTTCGAATACCTTAAGGAAAAAGTGGTAGGACGCTTTTACTTTAGAAATGTCTGACTACAAATCTTGTGGCATGGAAAATGATTCTTTAATAGTTATACGGACAAGAGAGATCATTCGCGGACTAAAACTTCAGTCTTATTTATGATATACAGTAGCATTGTACCGTGGAATATGCTTGTTTCTAGGATTGTATAAATACAAACATCAAATTTTCAGGTTACAATTGTGGAGAGATGAGATGTATATCAAAGGTGATAATGCATTACCGGGTAAGATCTCTATTGGCACGAAACCATTACTTGACCTTTGCATGTCTTTATGCATTGCTTTGTAGTGAGTTCTTGCCAAAGGAGATTTGCCCGGTAATTCTTCCGCACCAATATTTAAAATAATTATTGTTACATCATGTAACTTACATGTGAGGGATCTAACTGAAAAAAAAAAGATCTACATATAATTAAGGAAACTCCATTTTCTTGTTTTCTGGCAGGCATTGGTTGATGATTATGCATGGAGGTGTAAAGATCATTTCTCATGACGGTGAGACACATTTTATAAAGTAAATTTTTGGCTAAATATTCATTTACGTCCAGTCCTTGTTCTTAACATCTTGAGGATTGTTGCTCATCCCTATTCCCTTGGTTGATTTACTCTGTATGCTAATTAGCTACCAATAAATGATAATAGTCTTAAATTTTGAATCTATGGTATACATCCAAATGGTGATTAAAGATATCTGAATGGATTTTGTTTCCCATTTGATTGTTTTACGTTTACCTGTCAAATAAAATGGAGATGATATTTGTAACTTGTAAGTTCACTAACTGTTGGGCCAATTTTTGTACCTTGTGGTTAAGCTCTGTAATAAATGTTTGAAGTGAAAACTTTTGGTTTTCATGTTTTCCTAACAACGACAGTGTTTTGTGAAATAAAAAGGTAAGATTATATTGAAACAAGAAAAATGAGTTACTATTTCAGGTTAATGTGAACTATTTCATACACAAAGAGACATTAAATAAGATAAGATCTCATTTGAGACTCGAAGCTACAGAACGAGCCCACAATTTAAGGCTATCTTTCATGTTCGTCTCACCATGTAACTTAGCCGTTCTAAAATCTACAACCATTGATTTTTCCTCTGGTCGTCCACTCCATTTATCACTGTAAAAGTCCCATGCCTCCGACAAATATGGTCTCGGCACCACCGACGAGTACTCTTTCTCACTGTGTTCTTCCGGGCAGAGTAATGTCCGCAATCCAGGAAGAATCTTCGGTAACTTCGAGTTTAAATCTTCTTCTGTAAAAACAAAACCTAAATCCATAAACCCTTTTGTCTCCTTAGCTTCTAAATCTGACACACTCTCTCTTTTCTCACTTCTTCTTCTTCTTCTTTTTCTTCCGCCTTCTTTGCTCCTCTGTGATCCTCCTCTAGTTCTCCAGGTTAGATCACTTGGCCTTACTGATGCTTCATTGATCCGTTTCCAAGGCTTGCATACATTTTCTTCGATGTTTGCATCTGGGTTTTGTCCGGAATTATGTTTTGAGGTCTCACTTATTTCCATCTCTCAGTCCCTCACGAATCAAAGAGCTTGAGAGAAACTTGGTTATGATTGTGTGTGTGTGTGTGTGTGTGTGTGAGAGAGAGAGAGAGAGAGAGAGAGAGAATAAAAACTTGTATAAATAGATATTGACGTATCACGTATGGTTACGACTTACGTGTGCTTGTTCTATAACTATAAATATACATAATCCAATTCGTTTCACGTTTTTTTTTTATTTGGGTCTCAAACTGATTTATATGTCATTAACTTGTCAAAGAAGAAATATTATAAAATAAATTAGTTGAGGACTTGTTTACATTACACATTTACACGTAGGGGAAGTCAGAATTCTGAAGTGGGAGTAGGACTATAGGCGTTTACATAGAATGCCCGAATAGAAGTAGAGAATAAAAATAAAGTGGTAAAATCGTAATTAATTAGAGTTTCATGTTTTGATCATAATACTTTTATATTTTGCATTTTTATTTTATTTGATCCACATTGTCATACAATACTGATATCACATGACAAAATTGCAAATTGTTTTGTTTTCTAGATAATATTCTATTTTTTCTAATCTCACGGCATGATTAATATAACATGATCATTGATAACATATTAACATGCTATTTAAAAAAATCCTTCAAGCAAACCTTTGATACAATCAATGATGAAACGAAATTTGTCCATTGTTACCTAAAATATGATTATCGAAACTATATATATATATATATATATATATATTATATACACGTTAATTTTATCCAAGATGGCCATTATAACCTCAGAGCTATTCGTTAGAGGAGTTGATAACAACACAAACGTACATAAAAACGTGAGAATATCGCCAGTTCTTCACAACTAAACTGCAAAATAAATTTGTAATTATATTATGACTTGGTCGTGACGCGTTACTCACACGCTCTCAGGAGACACACGCTGTGTTAGTCGAAGAGCCAATGAGATCTTTTAGTCAACTAGAGAGAAACAACATGAACGGAAAGTGATATACATCAAATACTTTTGTATTAAATACGAAATAATTATAATTTTCAACCATAGTTTTATTTTTTTTTCCTACAAAAAAAGTAGTTTACGAAACGTGATTTCTGAAAAATTGGAGAAAGTGGAAGGAAGAATAGGTAGGGGTTTACGAAAGCGGGTTTATTTCTCTAAAACCATGCCATCTTCTTGGTTTGGTTTACATGTGTTGCTTCGAATGTGATTTTCCAGTTCAATGTAGTTCCCTCTTGCATCGAGAGTCANACCATGCCATCTTCTTCTTGTTCGATTTACATGTGTTGCTTCGAATGTGATTTTCCAGTTCAATATTGTAGTTCCGTCTTGCAGCAAGAGTCACCAACAAATCCTCCGCGCAGCCTCACGTCTGCTATTCACTTGTTCTTCCAACCAAAGCCAAGCTCTCGACTCCCCAACCTCAACCATGAAGCTTGTTATACATGTTAATATATAGAATGTGTGGAAAGAACAAATGCAAGGACTTTCACCTAGCTAGTATTCCTCAATGCCAGCTTTGCTTCGAGCCAATATGAACCATACAATGCGAAACTGACATTGGAAATAACATCTTGTTCTCGGAGAAAGACACTTTATACGGTTATACCTCTCTCCTAAGAGTTTACTTTGGTTGTATCTCTCATTCATTGTAACTGAAAAGACTCACATTTTTGGATCACCTAGTTCTATAAATGGGTAGTTTAGGTTGAAATTTTTGTTATAAATAAAATCATAAAATTTACCATAAAAAAATATCAAATTTTGTAAAAAAAACTACATTGGCAATAAAATTTATTATCAGGCATGCAGTTTTAATTAAATGCTTTTTTCACTCGCTCATATTAATTTACCTTTGTCTTCTGATCGTGCAAGATGTTACATGCCTCTACATTGATGTTCTTTTGCATGGGATGAATTGCGGGGCAAATCTCCTTTGGCAGCAAGAAATTAATTCATACATCATTTCATAGATGAAGAAAACTATCTGCCAATAGAGTATTTACCCTGTAATCCAACCATGCATCATCTTTTTATTTCCTTTCTCTCAGAACCATTGACCTTCTGTGCTTTTGTTTCATTTTATTTGTTTTATTTTGACTAATAATTAAATTTCGACCGTAACAAAACTATATATAGGGATTGAGGCCGGTATATGATTTAAGGTCATGCACATTTGTCTTATATTATAGCATATTCGGTGGAACATCCTAAGTTTTCATAGAGTAAGCTTCCTATACGCCGTAACTTACTTCACTTTAGGTATATTGATATAGATTTTCTGGAATCACTACAAAAACAAGTATCTGTAGAAATCAATCTCTACGCAAAAAGAGTTAGTTATACGTCATACTATTTATTTAGCTACGATATATTATTGCTAATACGTCTCTACATATATGACACTGACCCGCAACCACAACAACAATCATATGGATTTTTGACCTACTAGACAAATGGCTAAGTATAACCTGTTAATTATATTTAAAATACAAAAGTTTATTTTTTTTGGTTATTCATGAAAAAACATAAGATACGATAACGCATATTGTATTGTTTTGTCTATTTTCTTAAATATTTTTTACTACAGTAAATATATTTTAGATACACCACTCAAATTAGTTACAACAAAATTCTCTGGTACATATATTTTTTTTCTTTTACTGTGTGTTTATGCAGCATGAAATTAAAGTCATTACGTACATCTCCACAATGCGTCTTTAGCATTCATGTAAAATATGTCTTCAATAGTATTTTGTTAAAATAAAGAAGATTACTTTAATTTACTCTTCATATACTGAAGAACTCGAACTTTTGGTCTTTTTAAAAGTTGATTGACTTTATTGAGTGACATAACTCGCATCATATGTATATTTATTTATTTATTTTTTTTTGGTCAAAACATCATATGTATTATACTAACGTAATTTTGTAGAGTAAGCTTCAGTTTCGAGCTTTTGCATTTTATGTGTCTTCAGGTGGAAGCTTTATAAAATTTTAAGAACATTCCCACGGATCTTCCATTTCAAGAATCACTTGTTGTTTTATATAATAAATTATTCACCACCCTTTTTTACCTTTTTCATTAAGCATTTTTTTGTCATTTCTTTATATATATATAGAACTCTTAAATCAAGTGGTCTTTTCGTTCAAAAAAATTCAAGTGGTCTCAAACACATTTTTTCAAGTCACAGCCATCTCAATTAGTGGACTCAACCATGCATGGTCTTAAACCCTATCAAATCAACGAAATTAGATGAATAACTGGGTTAAATTAAGTAAAGAGCTTTACATTATATATATAATAATACAGTGGAATATAGAGAACTAAAAAACCATATGGTTATCCACAAGGTCTATTTAGAACATAGAATAATATACATTGGTATTGACTCTTAATTGTTTATAATTTATTTTATATAAATGGCTCTTAATTCATGTTAAAATTAGAGATAATTAGTTTTGTATAATGAAATAATATATGTACTTTTAATTTGTTGTGAGCACACAGAACATGTATGAAAGGATTCTAATACTGAATAAAAGAAGGGCCAATTTGCCTAATAACCAAATCATAAATCAAATTAAATATACTGTATAGCATATAATTTGAAAAAATTAGGAAAATAAAATAAAGGGTTAGAAAATCACCATTTTGTTGTTGGTGGTAGAGATAGTAGTGGAGGGTGAAGGTGGCAAGCGACTGGAGGTGGTGGTGGTGTCCGGCGGCCGGCTACAGTGGTGTTTGATGGACGGCGGTTTTGGTGTTCGGTGGCCGACAGTGGTGGTTCTCCGACGGCATCGGTTCTCCGGCAGTGGTATCCGATGACCGGAGGTCCATCTTCACAGCAGTCGAAGGCATTTTTCCCTGGTGGCCGGAGGTCCATCATCCTGGCGGTCGGCAGCGGTGGTGCCGATGGCCGGAGGTCCATCCTGGTGGTCGGAGGTGATGGTGGTTCACGGCAGCCAAAGGGTTTGAAAGAGAGTGGGGGTGGTAAGGAGGTGGGATGATAGTTTAAAAGAATTGATTTAACCACCTATGTCATCAAATTATACTTATCTTTTTAGTCAAAGGTACTAAGAGAACTCCACAACTAAGCGTGATTATGCTGGAATAGTCTCAGGATGGGTGATCTTCCTGGAAGTGACTGTCGAAACTATGCGAGAGAGGAAAAAACACAGAAAATATCATGTGGTGATATAGGGACGGTAATAGGTCTTTAAAGCCTTTCGGACGTAACAAACCGACCGTCCGATATGGATGGGTTCATGGGCCTAGTGAGAGGACGTGTGGCCTATTAAGAAAGGTGGGACCATGGACTAAGATTGAACATAGAGTCCACTAAGAGGTGGCGGTCAGAGCGTTACAAGTAGTGTCAGAGCCGAATCCAGACGAGTGTGGAGTCGAGTGGGCTCACACCATCATGGGTGATAGTCTTGGTGCGCAACGAGGATGTTGCGATCTGTTAGTTGGAGTGAATTATGACATTCCGGTTTCAGAGACTTGCGGAGAGGTTTAAAATAATTGATTTAACCACCTATATCACCAAAGTGCACTTATCTTTTCGGTCAAATATCCTGAGAGAACTCCACAGTTAAGCGTGCTTATGCTGGAGTAGTCACAAGATGGGTGACCTTCCGGGAAGTGACTGTCAGAACTGTGCTCGTGAGGAGAAAACAGAGGAAAAAATATGTAGGGACAATAACAAATCTTTAAAGCTTCCCGGACATAGCAAACCAACTGTTGGGTATGGATGGGTTCACAGGTCTAGTGAAATGATGTAAGACCCACTAAAAAAGTGGGCCTATAGACTGAAATTTAACATAGGATCTACTAATAAGTGGTGGTCGGGGTGTTACAAGATTGGTGGTGGTGATTGGGTTAAAATATTTTAGATAGAAAATATAATAGTTATATGGTTAGTATAGTTAGATATTTAATTTTATTTTTTTTCTTGATAAGTTTTGCCAAATTCTCAAAAAAGAATGGTAGACTGCTCTTTTATTTAGGATTCTGTCTGACCATAAAACTTGTGGGATGAAAGATTATTCCTTAGAAATTATACGAGGACGAGATCATTGTCACTTGTCAGAATAAAAACTTAGTTTTATTGACTATGCACTTATGCATTAGCATTTTTTTATAAAAGTTATGCAGTAGCATTGTACCATGGAATATGCTTCTTTCCAAGATTGTATAAATACAAACATCAAATTTGCAAGCTACAATTGTGAACATGTTAGATGGATCAAAGGTGGGAATGAATTACAATTGGCAGGAAACCATTACTTTGAGCTTTGCATCTCTTTATGTATTTACTTTGTAGTGACTAGTGAGTTCTCTGCCAAAGGAGCTTTGCCCGGTAATTCTTCTGCGCCGACATGCAAAAAAAGTATCATGTGATTGTTCTATTAGGAAATTCTTTTTTTTTTTTTGACAATAAGTAATGACCTTTTGGTTAGGTTATCTGTATATATAAAGTTAATTTTTCTCTCTTTTCATTCTCCCACATCATTATCCACCTAATCAATACTATCTATTTTTATTTTTGCATTAAAAATTACTATTTTAAATATTCATTCATTGCATATATATTACTTATAATAAATAATAGTAATAAATAAATAAATAAACGAATTAAGTCAAATTAATAAAATTTTAAAATTGTAAAAACAATAATATAAATTTGTTTTAGTAAAATAATAAAAATAATAATTATATAAAAATGAACTAAGTAAAATAAATAAAAAAATGTAAATGGTAAATATAATACTATGAATTTTTTTTAGTAATAATGTTATTATCCAAACTTTAACCAAAAAATGATAATATTCCAAATTTTAGAATGGGTTGATGAGTTTTAGAATGGAAGTAAGATTTTAATGCATGGTGGAGTATAAAAAAAAAATTATGTAATTGTATTTTTAAAATTCTAAACAAAAAAATAAAATTAAAGTGAAACATTACTTTCTAAGAAACATATATTACAAAAAAAAAAATTATTAAATTTCACTTAAATAAAAATAAAAGATTAATTACTCAACTCAACTTAAAAATTTTGATATAAAATGAATATATTGTAAGGGTCACATTTTTTTTAGGAAAACTTTGAAAAAGAATCTTGAAAAAAAAATTTATCTTAACAAACAAAATCAATAGTCACAGAATATAGAAATAATGATATGTAAGATGTTACAAAAGATGATATATGATTTTTGTAGCATATCTGAGAAGACATTTATCATTTGGGACCCATAAAAATAAGAAACCCAAAGATCTGATTTTTATGTTAAATTTTTATGGGTTTAAAATGGTTTAGGTATCCGAATTGGAGGGTTTCATTCGGGTTTATCTTATCGGGTCATGGGTACCCACGAGACTTTTAAAAAAATATCACATGTGATAAACGTTTTTCTTCTTTTAGTCGACAGTTAACCCTAAAACTAAAATCCCAAAGTGGCAAAATCGATTTCTCTCTATCAGCCACCATCCTCGGAGTCACCATTCCGTCTTCTCTTCCTTCTCCTCAGATCAGTGGCGGACCCTGGAAAAAATTTACCCAAGTCAAATTTTTTTTAAAGCAAGTTAAATAAAACAAAAGAGACTATTGGTGTAGTATGGAAAGATTGAACCTACGTTACGGGGGAGGGGGGG
>NC_025698.1:14793990-14798373 GCF_000633955.1 Camelina sativa
GGGGGGCAAACATACTGAAGAAAATAAGATTCAAAATCGATTGCACAATAAGATTCAAAATCGATTTCTCTTTGTCAGCCACAAAGCCACAGACACAAAGGTAAACACCTTAAACCCTTCTCCCCGATTTCAAATTGTAATTAATAGATTCAAACTTAAAGCTTCATTTTTTATTGAAACTGTAGCAGTGATTGAGATTGAGATTATAACATAAACTTCATGTTTTTATTCAAGCGTTCTTTAATCTTCATGTTTTTGATAATCTCTGTGTTTGTTTTATTCGTGTGTATGCTAAGAGACTCTTAGTAAGAGTAGTTCTCTGGGTTTCAATGTTTGAGAATTTTTGTTATGAGGCCTGAGAATGACATTATTCCCGTTTGTTTTGGTTATGGTTTTATTTTATGATGGATTCTCAAACATTAGAAACAATGGCGGCTTTAAATGCGGAGAATGAATACATGGAAATGGATGTGGAGACTGATGCTGAAGGAGCAAGTGAATCGCAACCTAATGCTACGGACCATACGGTATTTGACTCTAACAAACGATTAAAGTCTTTTGTTTGGAAAGAGTATAAACCAGTAGGAGTAGGACCAGATGGAAAAAAGAGAGGTTGTTGCATTCATTGTAATAGGAAGCTAATCATTGAAATTAATCAGAAAACATCATCCTTAAAGCGTCATTTAGAGGTCAGGTATTGAATCCTTACAGGAACCGTCTCCTTCCAAAAAATGTTCAAGCCTTGTTATATACTAGAAACTGGTTATGCTGAGTTAGAAGGTAAAAATCCATATTTTTTTTTCATAATTAATTTCCCTTATTTTATTGATTTATATTTTCTAATCACAAGTGACATTGAAGACAACTTTGATGATGGAGTTGAAGGTACTACATCTGTGGCTAGTAGCTCAGGAGTATGAGACCAAGGTAAAAAAAAAAATTAAGATTGTTACTTAAAAATAAAGATTTAATTATGAAATTATGACTGAAATTCCTTTGTTTTGTTGTTGTTTAGATTCCGATAAGGTTTTGGAAGAAAGGAAGAATGAGAAAAAAAAATTGTTGTTGTTTTTGTGACTTTGTTTTTGGTTTTGATATTTATCTATGTTAACAAAACTCTTAAATATATTTGGTATACTTTATCTATATGATATAAGAATATAGATTTTTGAAAATAAAATAAAAATAATAAAATAAAATACATAATATAAATCATATTTGGTACCAAAAAATTAAAGACACAATAATACATAATGTAAAATACAAAATACATCACATAAGACAAAAAAAATTTGGGTACCCACGGGGTTACCCACAAGACTAAAAACCCGTTGGGATTTACCCACAAGTGAAACATGTGGTTTTGTGTGTTGATGGATGATGATAGAGATGATGGATGAACAGGTGGATGCAAGGTGTTTCAATTACCCTTATGTAGTTGTAGCATAAAGGTTGTCAAGCCATAATGAGTGTGATGCAAGCAATCAGGATGTGAATATTTATCTAAGTCAGGCCAATATGATGAATGATTTTTACTAACAACCTAATGATAATTATAAAATGCAGAATGTAAAGCTACTAAGACAGGATACTAAATGCAAAGTAAACAATAGAACAAAGCAATAATGATACTAAACAGAAACAGAAATTATACTAATGCAAGACAAGTAATGAAACATGATTAAACAGAAATGAAATGGATGCAACATAAATGAAACTAGGATGAAACAGGAAGTGAAACAGATATGATGCAGGACATAAACAAGAACTCTGGGATGAGCTCGAGCAAGCACTCGATCGGATGTACGATCGAGTGGGTAGTCGAGTTGACAAGCGAATGAACAGAAACAGAGCAAACAATGAAAACAGAGCAAACAACTAGCAATTAACAATACTCAAATAGGGAAATCAATAAACAAAGAAATGTCCTAAGGATGGATTCATGGGATGGACTCAAGCTATGGTTATCTAAATTGGTCAACAAACCTCAATCAACAATGAGCTATCTCTAGACAATGATCTTCTAATACATGTTAATCAATTCTCATGACAATAACAATCAAGCCAAGATACTTCTTAGACCTAGTTCTCACTAGCTATTACATATCAAAGCAGGCATTAAACAACCAGATCATCTATGTCAAAAATCATAGTAAACATCTTNGGTGGATGCAAGGTGTTTCAATTACCCTTATGTAGTTGTAGCATAAAGGTTGTCAAGCCATAATGAGTGTGATGCAAGCAATCAGGATGTGAATATTTATCTAAGTCAGGCCAATATGATGAATGATTTTTACTAACAACCTAATGATAATTATAAAATGCAGAATGTAAAGCTACTAAGACAGGATACTAAATGCAAAGTAAACAATAGAACAAAGCAATAATGATACTAAACAGAAACAGAAATTATACTAATGCAAGACAAGTAATGAAACATGATTAAACAGAAATGAAATGGATGCAACATAAATGAAACTAGGATGAAACAGGAAGTGAAACAGATATGATGCAGGACATAAACAAGAACTCTGGGATGAGCTCGAGCAAGCACTCGATCGGATGTACGATCGAGTGGGTAGTCGAGTTGACAAGCGAATGAACAGAAACAGAGCAAACAATGAAAACAGAGCAAACAACTAGCAATTAACAATACTCAAATAGGGAAATCAATAAACAAAGAAATGTCCTAAGGATGGATTCATGGGATGGACTCAAGCTATGGTTATCTAAATTGGTCAACAAACCTCAATCAACAATGAGCTATCTCTAGACAATGATCTTCTAATACATGTTAATCAATTCTCATGACAATAACAATCAAGCCAAGATACTTCTTAGACCTAGTTCTCACTAGCTATTACATATCAAAGCAGGCATTAAACAACCAGATCATCTATGTCAAAAATCATAGTAAACATCTTATCTCTTAGCATGCTTCATGATAATCTCTAGTATTAGCCTTATCTAACAACCTAGACATTGGTGTGATGCTAAGAAGCTTAAGATCTACCCTTACCCTCTCAGTATAAGAATAGCATAGAGTGTATCTAATCCAGAAGAGATATTAAGCAATCAATCTTGACCAATCTAAACAACCATAACCTTTATCCATCCTAATCCATCCTCAAGATCCTAAACCACTACTCACAATCACAAAACATGATGAACAAAGTCATAAACCCATAAATCAATGAAACTTGCATTATTAGAAATATGAGATGAAGATCTACAATATTGAAGAAGAAATCAAACTCAAATTCTTAATACTTAGAAAGTTATATAACCAACAAGTATCAAAGATTTCTTAAAAATATGCAAAAGTGGCTAGAGAATCTAAAACAAAGAAAGCAAAAAGTAGAAAATACCCAAAAGGGGTAAATACTAGGTTTTCAGATATTATCTAAAAGTGGCTCTTCTTTTTTGTGGCTGCAGGGTACAAGCCTTTATATAGGGGAGAGGGGGAAGCCCTAAAAGTAGCTAGAAGACAAAATGGAGGGTCGTCGGTCAACTCGACCAGGTGCTCGGTCGAGTGATTGGTCGAGTGGCCTCTTCTTCTGCTTCTTACAGCCGGTCGAGTCCTTCTCCGCACACCGTCGAGTGTCTGGTCGAGTGGGCGGTCGAGTGGACTTCTGAGCTTGGTTTCTTCTGCTCTAACTCCTTGATCTTCTTCACTTTGATGGCTCAAATCATTCTCAACATCCTTCCATGCTCCTTAGGATCCAAATTCACCTGTTTATGCAAGAAACTATGCAAATACAATGCAATTCTACTCTAATGCATAAACAGTCCTAAAGCTACTCAATAATGGCTAAATGTACTAATAAATCATGCAAAAGATGTGAATATACTAAGGTAAAACATGGTGAAATATATGAACATCAACAAGATTTATGAACTCGGGCTTTTTCTGGGTGGACTTTTTTCGGGTTCGGGCCGGGCTGGGTTTTTTTACCCACCACAACATCCTTACGTTTAACCCAAAAACATTGGTAGAAACAATATATTTATAGCACCCACACCCACTTTTCCAATATTTAATAACAAACACACCCACTTTTTGCTACTACTATATTTTTACCCTATGAAATGACATTTTGCCTCATAAACTTACTAAACTATCTCTAACTCTCTCTCTCTACATGTATCATTTTCTTTCTTCTTTTTCTCTTCTACTTTATTTTTTTAATTCAACCTCATTTTTTTTTCTCAATCAAACAATAAATATTCTTCTTTCTCATTTGCCTTTTTGCTCTTTTTTTTTCCCCAACATTACTTATTCTTAGCTTTCTTTTTAAGAAATTCGAAACAACAAACAAAAAACTGAACATCAAAACTCAATAATTTTTTAGAAAAGCTAGATTGCAAAAAAAAAAAAAAAAA
>NC_025698.1:14798503-14811559 GCF_000633955.1 Camelina sativa
TTTTTTAGAAAAGCTAGATAAAAAAAAAAAAAAAAAAAAATTGAAGAACATGATTTTAAAAGAAAACCCAGAATTCGTACACTCACACCATCCCTTGAAATTAATTTTAAAAACTTCATTTAACATAAAACCTAGAAATTTTTGGAATACACTAGATTGCCAAAAAAAAATTTGACGACTATGATTTTAGAAAAAACCAGAATTCGTATATCCAGTGATACTCCCTTAAATTTGACTTTAAAAACTCACTGTATCCATACCACCATGATCATGTGGATATGACGATGAATATGGTTTGGGTACAACGACACATCGAATCCATACGACCATGATCACGTGGATACCATTGCAATTTGTAGATACAAGTTACACATGTGGATAGTACCTTCAAATCCATATGGAGTTAGTACCTTCGAATTCATACCCCCCTGAACCCTAGCCCCTACAACATAAACCCAAAACATAGACAATAAATCAACATACATCATCCTAAGTCCAAAAACCTAAATTCTTAAACCTAAACCAAAAACCCTAAATTCTAAATCCTAAACCCTAAACTCTAGAACCTGAACTTTGAACCCAAAATCAAAACCCTACACCTTAAACCTAAAATCCTAAACTTTACACCCTGAATCTTAAATCCTAAATCTTGAACCCAAAACATAGACACATCATTCACCTAAGTTCTGATACATATACCTTAAACCCTAAACCCTAAACTATAAGTCATTTACGTTACTTCAAATACGAAAGACATCCACAAAACCACATCCAACCAACCACATTACATACTCAAATTATGAATTTAATAGTCTAATCAAGTAAGTATCCACAATTTACCATCCACTTATCATAAACAAATATTCAGCTAATATTGGATAATATATAACTTTTTTTTTTGTCAAACCGGAGATTTCATTAAATCATGTAGTACAAACTGGGAAGGAGAGTAGAGCCGATTTAGCTACCTCATTGGCTCTTCTATTGTTTTCTCTCTTGACAAATTGGAAGTTACAGAAATCAAAATCTAAAGTATAGCAAAATGCATCTTAAAATGTAGAAAAAATGTAATTATAATTTTTTGTGCAAAAAAATATATAAAATTTATTAATAATAGTTAATAAATGATAATAAAAATAAAAGAACGAGAAAAAGTGAAAAAGAGAGAGAAATAGATCATTGAATAAGAAAAAAAACTTTACTTTTTAATTATTTGGACAAACAGACAAAATTCTTTTAGTTACATTTTAATTACATCTCCTTTGTGGCTTTTGGATCTTCCACCATAGTAAATATCTAAGAGCCACAAATAATTACCACAAAAGTAATTTCTAATGTCTTTGAAAGAGAGACAAGCGCAACGTTATCTAGATTTTATGTCAAATTTACAAAAACCATCTCAAAAATACACTATGGTTGGAAAGTGGGTATGGATGGAAGCAAGTCTTGGAAAAATATATGTAATTGTCATTGTCTCTTTATGAGAAAGTACACTATGTTTTGTGAGGTAACATCTTAAAATAACATATGATTTATTATACCCCTAAACTATTCAACTAATTACAATTATTTATTATAATTTATTTGATGTAATTAAAAATAATTAATTTTGTAGACATTTATCACTTCGACTACTTCTTAATTTAGTCAATAGTGATAATTTAATGCATTTCTAGGATCAAGACATTTTCACAATCGACATATTCAGTTTTTTCCTTTAGATAACACTAAATAATTGGAGCCAAAATTTGTAGTGGAGGCAATCACTTAGCATCAGAAAATTTGTTTAGATCAAACGAATGAGTTACTTTAACTTCGACACCATGCGTTTTTCTTCCATGCTTTCAACGTGTTTTCTTCTTAAACATGCAAATTTTGAATAGAGATTTTAGTCATAAAAAAAATTGAAACAGACTTTGAAGGAAAATCACGTTCAACGTGATGGAGCCTACGAAGCAAACCATTAATATTGTGTTGAAAACTTTTTGGAATTTCAAATATTACAGTCGAAAAAGTGTAAAAATTACTGATCTTGAGAGTCTATAATGACTTTTTTTTTGTAACAAGAAAAAAAATGTGTATCATTTTTGTGAAAGAGAGGGAGTAACAAAATTGATTAGGAAACAAATAAATACTTCCGTTAGTAGCTAGACAAAGAAATACTTCCGTTAGATTGGAGGGCTAATAAAAATATACCTAATTGAATTTTTTGAAACGAGAAGCTTCAAAATTTATACTCCCTCTATTTTACAAAGGCTGTTGTATATAACATAAACCAAGATCAAACTAATTGGTAAGCAAATTAGATCGTCTACTTATTTTGTTTTTCTTTCTTTTTGTTTCGGTAATATAGTTTTCTTTTTGTTTGGGTAATATAAGTTTAATGTTTTGATTATATATATGATAATCTATCTGTATACTCTTTAGATAGGACTAGTAAATACAACCCACAATTATCTACATACTAGATGGGTTGCCTACATGTGTGGATGATGTATTTAGTTGTTTATACATTTTTATTAATTTATGATTATGGTAGAAACATGTATAAATATATATATATATATATATATATATATATATAAATATATTATACATATATATGTATTTCACTTATATTTTATTTTCTATTTATGTAATTTATTTTAATTTACTTATAGTTTAATATAACTGATGTAAAACATTCTAACATCATAAAACTAAAAAATTTTACTGATAAGATTTTGTATTTATGTAACATCTTACATATATTATTTAATATGAAAAATTAAATTAACAAAAAATAAGTAAAACATACCTAAATATAAAGCAAAACATAAAAAAAATGCCCTAAAATTCCATCTAAATAGTTTTTTTTCCTCAAATACTACACGTTCCATATTTTTCCATTAATATTATTCATTAATAAACACAATGACTCTTTTACCCTTGCATTTTACAAACCCAAATTGTGTTAAGATTTTATAACTCCAATTATTTTCTTCGACGAGATACAATGGCACCAACTTTTCCGATGAGATATTCCGGTAACGATTAGCTCCGTCGTTGTGTTCCATCATTTCCGGCGATATCTGTCAACTTTGTCTAGCTCTGATGTCAGTTTAGTGATCGATTCTGCTCAATTTGGTAGTGGTTCTTCTCGATTCGCAAGTTCAATTTGGTAGTGGTTCCTCTCGATTCAGATCGAGATCTAGCCTCGATCGCAAGGGGATCTATACTTTGTTTGTGGGGAGTGGACACAAAACGATAGAGGAGTCTAGGATCGCAAGGTGATCTATACTCTGTTTGTCATGCTATACCTTCTCTTGTGGATTCTGTTTGTCTTCTTTTTCACCATCACCATCATTTGGGCTCACTCTTTCTGGTACATGATGACTTTGTTCGTCATCTTCTTCTTTATCAAGACCATCATTTAGATTCTCACCTTCATCCACATGATGACTTTGATTGTCATCTTCTTCCTCACCACCTTCCTGAGGAAGGTTCTCTTCATCACCCTACAAGCAAAAAACGTTTTAGGAACCTTTATTAGCTTCAGAAGACTTTCCTATAAAATTAAATAACAGGAAAAAGTTGTATAATAAATCTTACATCAACAGCTGAATCGAGCTTCTGGGTCATCTCCTCAGTTTGGGTCATTTCCTCATTCGTTAAATTGAGTTTTTCGGTTAACTCCTCTGTTTGGTTTAACTCCTCCATTTGGGTTTCGCTTGGAGTAAAGAATTGGAGATGAATTATTTCATTTGTCAATATAATGTGTTAGAATATTTATAAAAAGTTCTAAGAATCATTTCATTTACCTCAACAGTTAAAACTTCTGGATTTGTTTCACCTTCATTCTCTCTATGCAAGAACCGTATTTGTTCTTTTCCAAAAAATTCTTCTTTCTTTGATTTGTCCATCAAAACACTGATTCCTTTTTCAAGAATTGTTCGCACTCTTCTTTTGCTCCATTTGTTCTCATACCTAACTTCAACTTCTTGCAGCAATAGTAGCTGAAAAAAAACATTAGAAAATTTTAGTGCATTGATTAAGAATACTTTCCCAAACATTCAAAATACAAGTACAAAACCAATTCTTACCTCCTTCTGAATCTGAGTCTCAGAAGTCAGAGGCACATGCACTGTTTTTTGTTCAGTGGGAGACCTGTTAGATGGCCGGATCCCATCACCACACTGCAAATATAAATCGTTTTTAGGAAGCTTTAGTGCATAATTAAGAATACTTTCCCTAACATTCAAAATACAAATAAGAAACAAATTCTTACCTCTTTAGGAATCTGAGTCTCAGATGTTTGAGCCACATGCACTTTATTTTGTTTAGTGGGAGAACTGTTAGTCGGACGAATCCCATCACCACTCTGCAAATACAAATCATTTTTAGGAAGCATTAGTACATAATTAAGACTACTTTCCCTAAAATTTAAGTTGCAGAGTAAGAAACCAATTCTTTACCTCTATAGGAATATGAGAGTCAGAAACCTGAGTCACATGCTCTATATTTTGTTCAGCGCATGGAGAACTGGGGAATGTTGGGTTTGTAATTGGAGAACTGGGAAATGGAGGCATTCCACTATCTTGGTGTAGATCCTACAACACAAAATGAAAACGGTTAGCAATTACATGCATGAAAAAAATTTCTTAAAGAGGAACCTGGAAGTTGATAAAAAAAATATATTTGACCTGATCGTCTGTATTGGTAGGTTTATATCTTCCCAGAATCTCCTCTATTTTCGATAACCGGCAATTGATATCTTTGAATCCATCTGTAACAATGTTGTACAGTTTGTCTAGTTTCTCCATTAGTGACTCTCCAGAAGAGGGTGACTTTAGCGTCTGCTTGTTATGAAATTGATATGATCTCATAGTAATTTCTTCCATCACTGCCCCAAAATCTAGTGCTTTCTTTTGCCAGTCTTCAAATGTCAGTTTGTAGCCCTTGTTCAATATGTCTACCAACAAATTCAAATCTTGGTCATTAGTGTCTTCCAAGAAGACTTCATCTTCGACATCATCAGGTATTGAAGGCAATATGTGAATAACCTTCATCTGCAGAAAAACATTTTCGGATTAGTAAGACAATCCCAAGTTACTATTAGTTCTTCAAAATTAAGAGAAAATGCTTATTAACACAACTTACATTATTTGATACTTCAATATTCTCCACTTGAGCAATTGATGGATTAATTGTGTGCGTGTATTTTTCACACAGATATGTTGTTGGTTGCTCAATTACACTCAATGTGCTGAAAGATGACTGTAAAATTGGAAAAGACTCGAGAATCCCCAAGTGTAATGCCAACGGATATCCATACAAGTCATCTTTATTCTTCGTCAGATTTGATTGGACATTCTTCTTAACTCATGTAATCAGAAGATTATATGCATCTTTCCCCCAAGGATAATTAGCCAAGATATCCAGATGTTGAATCCTCTTAAGGTTTTTCGTAGGAAGCTTATTTCCTTTGTACCTCTGTAAAAAGATGCATTCAATCAATATCACCATCGCTAAAGCGAACCTCTCATCTGCTGCCTCTGAATCAGTTTCTCGTAGAATATCACAAAGATATTCAAATGTGTGAGAATTTTCAGTGTTAGCCCAGTCATAAAGATTCTCCTTTTCATTTTCATTACCCTCCCATGCAGAGCATTTCAATAGAGTGACCATATGGAATTCTCTTATTGAGAATCTCATTGGTTGTCCTCCAAAATGCAGCCAAAGTTCATTTTCCTTTGATACTTTTAAGCTCATTCTCAGAAAACAGTGCACCATTTTCTCTTACATCATCAATCCTCTATTGATAACCTTCAAAAGAGGTCCTAGGAAGGAATTCTTGATCCTCTCATACTCTGCAACCGAGAGGATGCTTTTCACTTTTGTGATGCAATCGTAGTTTGAAAAGTGGTTTATTTTCACGTCAGATCTAGGCTCCTCTCCGATGTTAAAACATAGTTGAGGAAGTTTGATTTCTGCTGGGAAAGAATCACCCATATCCTGCAACAAATAAAAGAAAGATAAGAAACACATATCGTGTCAGGAAAGTGATCCTAAATTATATAGATGCTTTCATGAATTTTAAAAAATAAGCATCATACTCTAGCATCGCCATTGTATTCAACAAAACTATCATCCCCGTTGTTACATCAATCCGCTCTTGGCCATGACTATCATCCCCAAAACTATCATCCCCATTGTACTCAACAAAACTATCATCCACATTGTAACCCACAATTTAGAATATTTTTTTACTAGAAAATCATAAGAATCTACTGGATTTTTCACCCAAATTGTTTAGGTTTTTGTTTCGCACACAATTGTTTCAAATATCACACACAATCATTTCAAATTACACCCAAATCATAAGAATTTTAAAAAAAAATCACCCAAAATTGTTTAGGTTTTTGTTTAACACACAATCGTTTCAAATATCACACACAATCATTTCAAGTTACACCCAAATCATAAGAATCTACTGAAATATCAAACACACACACACACACAATCATTTAAATTTCACAAAATCAAACCGTAAATCACACAATCGAGAACAGTACGTTAAAATGGATCTGAAGCTTACATATAAATGGCAATAAACTGATGATAAAGTGTCGTGTGAGGAAGATTGATCAAATAAGAAGATCCGCGGAGACGAGATTCAACAAAAACACTGACAGTGAGGAAAAACAAGGCTAGATCTCGATCTGAATATTGAGGATTTTTGGTGACTAAGGTGATCTGGATCAAGGTATCCCGAAACGGCGAGTCGAAGAAAAGTATTCCCGAAACGGCGAGATATGCCAGCGATTAAGACCGGCGAGGCGACGAGAGTCCGATGATCAGATCTTTTCGTCTCAAGAGAGAGGAGATGCAAACAAGGATTTGAGAAATGTGAGAGTATTTTCGTCAAATGTTTTAATTAAAAATGTTAGAAATGAAAATTATTGGGTTTTGTGGTATTTTTGACCCAAAAACTAAAAATGATGGTATCCATGACAATTGCCAAAAAAATATATTTATGTATGTATTTTATAATAAAAAATAAAATAGACTATCATATATCATATAATTTTTTTTATTATCGTTAGCATTTTGATAATGGGACGTGCAAATGCCAGAAACAGGAAGTTCCAGCGGCATCGGTGGCAGCTGCAGCAGTAGCAAGACTAAGAGCAAGTAGAAGTGATGATCTCCTCCAGAGAAGAAACCACCCACCCATGAAGAATATGATTGTGCTTTTCACTTTGTTTGTAATAATTATTGGACAAGGCTGCTGTTTATTTGCCAGATCATACCGATGTTGGCATAAGCTTGAAGCTTGAGGTGCAAGCTATACTAATCCTACCGAGTTATGGAACTAGGATTAATTATATTTAGGAGTTATCTAAATATGTTAGTTTACCGTTTTAGAATAGGAAAGTTGACAACTCTAGGGTTGAGCAATTGTTATAAATACCAAGAGAGCGTTTTATGAAGAGGTGCGCGTCTTAGGGTATTCTTGAGAGATGCACACAAGGTGTGTGGCATTGCCCCATCAATAAAATATAGATCTTTTGATGGTATTGTTGAAGTTCTATTCTAGTTAATGAACTCTGGACTTGGTCCCAGGGATGTAGGTTATCCGAACCCCATTAACAAAGCTTGTGTCTTGTTTACTACTATGCTCTTACATACACGCACTCGAACGTTCTCGTACTTTAGTATATAGATCTAGCCACATATATGTCTTTATTTGGTATTAGAGCAAGACTAATCCAGGTTCGATAGAGATCTATTCTTGACGTCCTGTTTTGGGTGTGTGATCCTGGTGGATTTGTGGCTGTGAAGAGTTAAAGGTTAGTGACAAGAGCCGTGAGATATTACAATTACGAAGAAAGACACAAAGAACTTGTTAGAAATAAGAGAAGTCGTTGCAGAGTTATGGTCTAATGAATATCTCAGATTATCGTAAAGACAAAATAAATGTTGAGTTCGCAGGATTTTTTGAGCCTTATCATGTTCATCTTGGCAGTATGAAAAGAAGTCATTGATGAAGAAAGAAGTTTCATGGGCCTGTTATATTGTAATAAAACAGGCCCCTGAAAGCCTTACTTTGATGAGAATGTGTTCAAATTAAGAGAGACATTGAGAGTTCTCTTCATTGTGCAAAGAAAGCTTGAGGAACGGAGCCGAGGAGAGAGTGAGCACAAAAAGCTGAATGAAAATGTCACAAAAAAAAAAGAAAAAAAAAATCAAGGGTCTCTCAGTTTGAAATCATCTTGTTAATCCTTAGTCTCCCAATTCGGAAAATTCACTTAAATTGTCTGTTGTTGTTGATGATGAAGATTTAGTGGTTGTTGTGTGATCGTCGTTAATGGTATCAATATGGAAGAGGAATTCACAGCTAGCAATCAAGTGAGTTAAAGCGATTTCAGCTTTAGGTGTCTAGGATTTGGAATCGTGATGAGCTTGAGATGTTCTGCGACCACTAGAGAGGAACCATGTCGGAGATTCCGCAGAAAATTGCAGGGAGTGAAAGGAGTCGGTGGACGTGAATCGTATTGAGGAAGCATAGATGAAAAAGGATCGAAAAGGGTATGGTCTTAAATTCTGGTTAAAAAAAAAAAAAAAAAATCTGATTTTAACGGAAACGTGAGAAGTTTCCAGTGGTAATAAAAGTTAGGTTAAGGAGTTCATGAAATTCAGAGTAATGTGTGATTCTGGAAATAAAAGGAGCCATCAAGAAGAAGAAGAAGAAGAAGATATTGAGCGTTTTTCTTCTCCATTGGAGGTTGTCAAGAGATAAGAGAGGAATTTCATAGTGGAGAAACTCATCAATTGAAGTCAAATCCGAATGTCAGCTGAAAAGAGTTGATAAATCGTCAAGTCTCAAGCTCAAGATCAAAATCGAGAAGCCATGATTCCGGTATGTAGGTGAAGCGTGAAGTTATTTACTCTTTCTTAACAGGTCCGTCGAGAAGAAGCTTTTGTGATGTTTTGATTTGAGAGATTTGGTCGAGACTTCTCTTGTTGGTTGAGTTGTTTTAGAAATAACGAAAGGAAGATTTATGTTCATTTGTTGGAGTTCATAAATCGATTAGTTTGGGCTGTTCTTCAAGGCTAAGTCAGCTCATGAATGATATGGAGTATCGTGGGTTGCTGATGTGATTTTTGAATGTGTGTGTCATGGCTTGAATATTTATCTTCTTGAGACACACAATCAACAAGGGGGAGAAGAATGTTAATAATGTTGAAAGCATGAGCATCATAGGAAGGGCTTCGTAAAAAAAAAGGAAAACTAGAGCTTGTTCATGTTCTTCATCTTGTTAAAAGCAAAGGGAGTTTTTTTGTTCTTGATGCGGCTAGCAATGGTTTGTGCCATGAGAAAGACTGATGAATTAATTTCAAAGATGAGCATGTGGAATATGGTTCTTAAGGATGATTCTCTGTGAAGAAGAGATGAGCAGATCTCTCTATGGATGATGAAGAGCGAATCAAATGAGTTAATACAATCATTTTCAAGGAAGAAAAATGGAGAAACCTATGGAAATTAAAAGAGAAGAAAGACATTTCTTGTCGATTTCATTAAAAGCCGAAATCTGAAGTTTGTAATGGAGATGCTCACAAAATCGGAGGCATAAGCAATTAGTGATAATCACTACCTAAAAGGTCGATGAAGAAGGCTTTGTGGTTTAATGATGTTCATGTCACCTCATGAGGGAGAGTGTTAACTCAAAGAGATGCTTCGTGGTGGATAGAAACTATGCTGAAAGAAATCCATAAAAGAGTGTAAAGTCAAGTGAAACGGGTTGTTACTTTGTCTTTGATTTCCTTTGGTTACAGATCTTGGATTTTAGTATTGAAAGGCGTTCTGAAAACTTGAGAGCGAGATCTTTCCAATGATATAAAGATCGTCATCAGATCCTTGTGGTTTAGTGGGAACTTGCTTTCAAAGTTGGACTGCTTGCAGGTTGCATCATTCCGGATCTGTTCTGGGAAAGTGGCCGTAACTTTCAAACCGTAAATGCAAATCGTGATCTGTTTTTTCCTGTGTCTTCATATGACTTTTGTTGATATTCTCACTAAATTTCATAATTTTATGGGTTGGTTTGCTACTTCATTGTGCTCTGCATCAAAACAGAGGAAAAACTGCAGAATTTTTAGTTCTCTCAAAACAAGAAGTTGTGAAGAAATATATTGAAGGTTAGATTGGAGAGCATAATTTTAGAAGAGATGATCATCTTGTCAGCTTGTAAACAGGTATGTGTGATTAACAAAGGTCATAAAGAAGATTGTATGGTTGAAGAGATTAAAAGAGATGACAGAGGAAAGATATAGCTGATGAAAAAAAGGGACAAGTGAGATATGATCTGCATTATTAAGGTTGAAGTATCTGAAAGTTTTTGGATGAAGAGGAGAAGAGGTTCTTCTCAGTAATTATCATAAGTTCAGTCATAAGTTTTCAAAGGTAATTTGCAAGGAGATATCAAGCTAATTGGAAAAGAAAATCCTATGTAAAGATTTACTCTAGATGAGAAGCTGATTGGGATCAAACTAAGATGTGTCCACTGTAGTCACAAAGACTAGAAAGACTAAGGTGAAGTCTCTATCGATTATGTCTCTGTGGAATGAACATGATGCTTGTGGGTATTAAAGATGGTTCAGAAGTTGAATCTTGTTTGATATAAACATGGGAGAATGAAGGCGATGAAGATAATGTTCGACAACATCAAAAGGGGGATCAATCAAACATGAAATAAAATGAGATTTTAAGAGATATAAGAGAATGTGTGGAGAATGGGTAAGTGGAAGTCGAGCATGTTTCCGAAAGTGAGGAAAAGGTAAATATCTTACTAAAGCGCCCGGAAGAAACAAGGTTAAAGAAATGAGAGATCTCATTGGCATGAGAAATTTGGAAGAAAAGGTTTTCAAGCTTAGGAGGGAGAATGTTGGCATAAGCTTGAAGATAGCTTGAGGTACAAGCTATACTAATCCTACCGAGTTATGGAACTAGGATTAATTATATTTATGAGTTATCTAAATATGTTAGTTTACCGGTTTAGAATAGGAAAGTTGACAACACTAGGGTTGAGCAATTGTTATAAATACCAAGAGAGTGTTTTACGAAGATGTGCGCGTCTTAGGGTATTCTTGAGAGATACACACAAGGTGTGTGGCGTTGCCCCATCAATAAAATAGAGATCTTTTGATGGTATTGTTAAAGTTCTATTCTATTTAATAAACTCTGAATTTGGTCCCGGGGATGTAGGTTATCCGAACCCCATTAACAAAGCTTGTATCTTGTTTACGACTATGCTCTTACATACACGCACTCGAACGGTCTCGTACTTTAGCATATAGATCTAGCCACATATATCTCTTTAACCGACTGGAACAATGAAAGAGGTGACCATTGTTGTCTTGGACGAGAAGATGCCTTCTAAAGCAAGTGGCGACGAAAGCACCAGCACCACCGACAGCAGCGGCAGCAGCAAGAAGAACAACAAGTGATGATCTTCAGAGAAGAAACCACGAAGAATATATAAATGAATAATTATTGGACTTTTTTACCCTATGTTTGGTTGTAATAATTTAGCTGCTGTTTGGTTATGTAATAAGTGACACTAAAATCTATCTAATATAATGTTTCCTTATCTTAACTGTCCAACTTAAAAAATGAGTAAAGTTGAAAATAGCAAGCTCACCCTAAAAAAATCTCTGGTTCAAAGGCCGGTTTAGTACAAATTTTACTTTGGTCTCTTTTCAACTTCTCTTTTTTTACCTTTTTACTCCCACTTTTCACTTTTCACCAATCACACCCAATATATACAAGAAATAGGAAAAAAAAATGAAAAATATTATATTAATGGAGAATTGTTCGTTCGAATAATGATGGAAATACTAAAATAAAAATTGACAAGTAAATATCTAGACATATTGAAAATCATATAAATAAACTGCGGCATGTTGAACAAGAACCACGCCGAGGTTTTAGGAAAAGTCAGAGATGCCTAATTATTGGTCCTATTTTTAATAGCAAAAATTTCCATGATATTAGCCGCCAATAACATAATATACATATAGATAAAGTTTGCCAAATCGTGCCTATAATATAGTTGAATTGATTTATATTGGAACCACATCGTTTCACGCATCAATACAAATTCAATTTACTAATCCCAATTCCAAACGATTAGACAAATGTATCCAAAATTTACAAAATTAGACTTTTGCTTATAAAAACTTATTGAATTGTTTCTCTAGTTGTTGTGTATATTAATTTAGGACTAAAACTTATCAAAATTAACATACTTTTGGTAATTGAAATTAACAGATGTTTAATAAGCGGTCAAAACAAAATTTAATCAAAATATATGGATGTAACGGGTACTTTCTATAACTCTTACAACAATTGTAAAATCATCATGTTCTACGAGCTACGATCGATCATTGAATGGTTTCCGTTATCCACACAAACTCTCACAACCACTATATCATTCTTTAAAAAAAAAAATTATTTTCCAAAATCCTAAATCCTTAAAGACAGTAAGTGTCTAATTACTTAATTAGACACTGATATGTTCTAGCAAAACTGTAGTTATATGGCAAATTGCCAATAAGGCCGAGTTATCATTGTTTTTTTTTTCTTTTTCAAACTAAACTATGACATGAAGATGATGGCTATAAAATGCCAAGTCAACACGCAAACATTTTTATATCAATTCATACTTGTTGATATAAATAAGATAATTTCTTGATAAAGATTTTGGTAAGATTCCTTCAAATATTTAGTACTTATATTAATAAACTAGTAACAGAAGGAAAACTTCATGTAAAAGAGGGCTTTGATCTATCGACTCTCGGTTCCATAGGATTAGTAAATGAGGTTTTTGTAACCAAAAGATTCCTGCAAGTCCTTTTAAGAACATGATTTTATTCTTCATTTACAGTGAAAAGAATATAAATCAAAGGAAAAAAAATTAACGTAAATATACATTATTTTGTTAGATGTTGAATCTTAAGGTAAAATTCTACTTCCTAGCAAAATCAGAAAAAAAAAAAAAAAAAAAAAAAAAAAAA
>NC_025698.1:14811838-14827256 GCF_000633955.1 Camelina sativa
AAAAAAAAAAAAAAAAAAAAAAAAAAAAAAAAAAAAATACTGGTATATGATTATATGGTTCGTATATGACATACCTCGCGGCTCGCGTGACAAATTAAGGAAGGTGGAAAAGTCGTTCTGTGACCTGTATTACCTATTAACAAAACTTCTTGTTGTTGATCTATATCTCTTATATTTGTTCAAAAAAAAAAAAAAAATCTACATCTTTTATATAGTAACAGAAAAACATTCTTAAAAAATTGTTGATATGTCGTGACGAGAGAACTCGAAACATATTTTATCAAATAATCTTCAATAGTTAATATTAATTACATTCATACCAATATAGATTTCATTCGAAATTCATAAAACAAATTAAAACTATATATTATTTTTCATATTTAAAATTGTGTACCTCTTTTGTTAACATATACTTTTATCAACATTTCAAAATTAGCATTATAATAATGTCTTATAAATTAGTAAAAATAGTAGTACTCATATATTTACATTTTTAAACCAAAATTAAGTTCTTTAAAGTATCAAAAATTGTAACCTTTTAATTTGAATTTATATTATAATTCTTTTAAAAAACAACAAATTGATTTCTTTTTTTTTGAAATAATCATTTCTCCTGTTTTGTTAAAATAAAGTCCATATAAATTTAGATTACATAATTGTTGATCATTAATAGTAAAATACCAACTATTAGTTAAATATTCTTAATAATTAAAACTCTATTTCTGATTATTCACAACTTCGAGAATTCGTTAGAAATATCCTTTTTGAGATACTCCATTTCAAAAATACTCATTTTTTTGAATATTTTTATTTTTGCTCTTTTTGCACAATTACAATATGTTGAATTAATTTTTAGATTTTTTTTTTATGTTTGAGTTCTCTATTTTACATTTAGTGTATAGTTGTTAGGGGTTAAGGTTTAGTATTTGGGGTTTAGGTTAGGATTTAGAATTTAATCATTTTATTTATTAAAAATGGTAATTTTGAAAATAGACACCATAAAAGAGTATTTTTGAAAAGTGATATAAAAAAATGGTATTTTTGAAAATCCCCCATTTATATTGCCTTTTTCTAACATGTATAAATTTCAATTTAAAATATTGTTTTTTGCCTAGCATGTATAAATATTTAGGAATCTATTGAAACCACAAAAATGATATCAAATTGAATTAAATAAATTAAAATATTAAACTATTTTTGTTGATTACGAATCTTAAGTTTTAGAATAATAAGTTTTTATCTAAATCGATTTATTCCGTACATAGTGTGGATTGCTACCTAGTATCCTATTATATAAACTTTAGATTTCAAAGTTTGTAATTCATATAATCGTGACATGTGTGAGAATAAAATTTATTTAATAATTATAAAAAAAATAAAAAAAATCTAAAACTAAAAGGATTACAATTAATATTTTTGAAAAGTATATAAAACCAAAAGTAATATATTATATCACTAATTCTAATAGAAAAGTTATCTATTAAATTAAAAATTTCAATAGGAAAATATGTGCAATTAATAAGGAAAATATTTGTAATTTAATTGCAATTATTATTTATTATAATCATATAGTAAAAAGAAACTTATACAGAAAAATGATTAAAGCATAAAAAGGTTAAATGTGTTAAATTTAGTGATTAATATAATATAAGAAAAATAAGATAATCAAAATAAGAAATTAATGTAATTTTTATAAGTTTTTTAATCGGTGAATGATTTGATAATGTATTCAATATTATGTTATTATATTAACTTTGATTTTCAAAGTTAGTAACTCTTGTGATCGCGACACATGTCAATTTTAACAATTAAAGATTTTGTCATGTGTTATACAAAAATTTTGTTTGAACATATTCATAAATTATAAGAAATTAAAAATTTAAACAATTTAATAATTATAAATGACAGTTCATATATGTATATAAATTTTAAATTAGTAATTGTATAAGAAAAATAATTAAGAAAATTATACAATTAATTACTATAATACCATAATTAAATAAATTATACTGTCAATTGTTAATCCTAAAATAAAAAGGATTTTAAATACTCACCTTTACATAAACAAATATTTTTTTTCATAATAACGTCTTTGAATTTTTGCTTTATGATAATGTTAGTATACTTGTATTTAAAATTAGTTGGACCAGTAGTAAAACTATTAAGTATGAGATTACAAAATATGAAACAAATATATTTAAGATATTGTTACTTTTCAAATATGAGAAAAAAATAGTTTTCAGTTTTATTTTTGAGAGTTCTGTTTTATTAATTTTTAATTTTTTAAAAATATTAAGTAAGATATAAATTTGATACAATGCACATTTGTTTTATAAAAATTATATATGTTACTCCTTGGGATTGAGTGTTTAGAATTAAAATCTAATTTTATTATCATGTAATATATAAAATAATTGTATTGTAAGATGGAGTGTGTGAACTCTAAATCCGGTTTTTTAAAAAAAAAATGAAATACAATTAATATTTTAAATACAACTTAAAATTTCATATATTTTTCTTACGTATGCATTAATACGCGGGCCTAATTTAATAAATTATAAATATATGGTACTATTAAATTGTGTTCTTCCACAAATATTCACTTAAATCACGATCCACACAAACTTTCAACATTGTTTAATTAGTTATGTTTATCGATATACAATACCAAATTAATTATCCAAAAATGTGCACATGTTTTTGCCGGAAATGGGATCAGTGTCATAATTGTCTCATTTTTACCGACGTGAAACCACCGTTGCCACATTGTTTGTTTATTTCAGATGAAAAAAAAAATACTTTAATTGGTTTCTTTATCTTCTAACTTCAATGATATCTAATTCTAAATAACTTGTAGTTTTCCACTAACATTCGCTTACATCACTTTTTTTTTTGAGAAACTTGTACTGAAAAAAAAGCTAAAATAGAAATTATTATTTAAAGGTTAATTAGCTAGCTAGTCTCTTTTAATTTGTAAAATGGAAAATCCTAGAATATACGCTTTGAATTTATTAAAAAGAGATTTAGTAATAGTATTGGTATGTAAATGTTGAGAAGGTACTCTCGAAAGAAAAGACAAATAAAAACAACCCTGATAAGTGATAATCTTATTAAATATTCCATTTACGTACGACTGACTGTTCGTATATTCCATTTTTATTGTCTTGAATTGAGATTAGGGAAAAAAATCCTTAGGTTGAAGAAAGAGTGAACTTTGATCAGTAAACGATAATCATCATTAATAAAGAAGATTATCTCTTCGATAGAAACAAACTAAAATTATTGTTAAATCTAAAAACAGGATAACTATATTATATATGGGTGTCATCAACTGATAAATGATGATGTTGCTTTTGGTGAAGGAAAAGGTCTTTAGAAATTTAATTTAGTATTTTATTTAATTATAGTTTCAATTCAAAGTACTCGTACTTTATTCATCAGAGAGTGTTTGGGAATTTTGTTTTCTACACAAAAATATACATATATATACGTATATCATATGCATATATAAGCAAACACAAGATAGCCAGATTTTTTGCATAAAGTGGAAATGCTTCTATGCATGAGATAAGTGATAGCTCTTTTAACAATAATATCCCCGTTTCGGTATATACGCATTCATACACGTTACAGTTGTATATGCAATCTAATGTGATAGCTTATATTCAAAACAAGGTATTTGAGAATCGCAAACTTTATCTCTAGAATTTGTTAGCTCATAAATCAAGATTACCCATTCAAATGGCTAAATGTGATGAATAAGATGACATCATTAGTTCATTACATATTCCATTAACTGATAATTTAAAAATGTATTTAACATGTTTATCATGAGTGTCATAGATGAGACACTACTAAACTTTTTGTGCATGGAAAAGTTCTTGAAAAAGATTGAAATAAACTTTAGATCTAACTTTAAACGAATGATTTAAAGTTTGATTATACTACATGCATGTTACCATTTCCTTGTTCACACGCACTACACCACCCAATAAAATTACCTAATCATTTTCCAATCATTTAATTACATACTAAAGAGAAAAAAAGGGGTTTGAACAAGGAAGGATAAAGACAAAAGACAAACAAATGTGTAGTATTAATACCTAACCCCATCTATTCAAACCGCGCAATTCAATTATTCTATTGTAAACAAAGGGTGTGATCATATGTAACCATCGCCTTATAGACAAATTATTATCTATTAAAATAGTAATCAATCGGGTCCCTCTCATAAATGATAAGGATATAAAGTATTAGTTTAAAACAAGTAGAGATTAAATTGACATATGCTCGCACGTCCTCTTTCATACACAACCCCTCTTCTTCTCCACCTTCTCTCCATTTTCTCTTTCTCTCTACTTCTACTCCTCTTTCTCCATCTGCAACTCATATCTTTCCAAAAGTGATCAAGATCAACAAAACATCAAATTCTTGATTCGACCCTTCTTTCCTCGCTTAATTTCTTGTAAATATATATAGTCTATATATAGTTTATAGNCCAATCATTTAATTACATACTAAAGAGAAAAAAAGGGGTTTGAACAAGGAAGGATAAAGACAAAAGACAAACAAATGTGTAGTATTAATACCTAACCCCATCTATTCAAACCGCGCAATTCAATTATTCTATTGTAAACAAAGGGTGTGATCATATGTAACCATCGCCTTATAGACAAATTATTATCTATTAAAATAGTAATCAATCGGGTCCCTCTCATAAATGATAAGGATATAAAGTATTAGTTTAAAACAAGTAGAGATTAAATTGACATATGCTCGCACGTCCTCTTTCATACACAACCCCTCTTCTTCTCCACCTTCTCTCCATTTTCTCTTTCTCTCTACTTCTACTCCTCTTTCTCCATCTGCAACTCATATCTTTCCAAAAGTGATCAAGATCAACAAAACATCAAATTCTTGATTCGACCCTTCTTTCCTCGCTTAATTTCTTGTAAATATATATAGTCTATATATAGTTTATAGAGCATATATATAAACATGAAGCGAGGTCTAGATCAGATGGCGAGAAGCTACAATGATCATGAAAGCAGTCAAGAAACCGGACCCGAGTCACCAAATTCTTCAACCTTCAACGACATGAAAGCTCTCATCTGTTCTCATTCACCTAAAAGAAGGTACCATAAACATATATATATATAGATAATCTAGGATTAGAATTTTCATGAAAACTTACCATTAACTAAATTATATTCATATATTGATGTACTTGTTACTTTACAGCAGGAGATCTGTAGAGAAGAGAGTAGTGAACGTACCGATGAAAGAAATGGAAGGATCTCGGCACAAAGGAGACACAACTCCGCCGTCAGATTCATGGGCTTGGCGTAAGTACGGCCAAAAGCCTATTAAGGGATCTCCTTACCCTAGAGGTTATTACCGCTGTAGTAGCACCAAAGGTTGTCCGGCTAGGAAGCAAGTCGAAAGAAGCAAAGACGATCCAACGATGATCCTCATCACTTACACTTCTGAGCATAACCATCCTTGGCCTCTCACGTCTTCCTCTAGAAATGGACCTAAAACAAAACCCGAGCCCAAACCCGAACCCGAACCAGAGCCTGAGGTGGAGCCAGACGTGGAGGAGGAAGAGGATAATAAGTTTATGGTTCTTGGAAGGGAGATTGAAACAACTCCGTCATGTGTCGACGAGTTCGCGTGGTTTACGGAGATGGAGACAACTTCATCGACGATTCTTGAAAGTCCAATATTCTCATCGGAGAAAAAGACTCCTGTATCGGCTGCTGCGGATGACGTTGCAGTGTTCTTTCCGATGGGAGAAGAGGATGAGTCTTTGTTCGCCGATCTCGGCGAGTTACCGGAGTGTTCGGTGGTGTTTCGTCACCGGAGTAGCGTAGTTGGGTCACAAGTCGAGATCTTTTGACACGTGGTGGTATTGTATTGGATATTGTTGTCGCTCACATGGGAAGCGTTGTACGCACGGCGTTTTTTTATAATTTAGTTTCTCAACGGTAATCAATAAATCATCATCTAAGACTCTCTTTCTCTATACGTTGTTATGAAATGCAAAAAACAAAAAAAAACAAATAAATATGATTCGATTTTGTAATTCCTTTTTTTTTTCTTACTTATGATTCTCTACTCTTTGAGAATTCACCTTTTACTCTATTTATGTTTTTTCGGGGGTTTTTCTTCTTTTACTAGTTTCTTTATAGGGTTGAATTGCAATGTAGTTAGCTGAATAAAAATGGCTGTCATTTTTATGTATATGTAATCGATGTCGATCTTATTTATTTTTTATCTACATTGATTTTTAAAGAGTAGTACGTTGAGAAGTGAGAGTTCATTTTGTCATATTACAGGGAACTTTTATTGTACTTCTCTTATAATTTTCTAAAAAGAGCAACTACTAAGATTACTCTTAAATGCATGTAGCGAAAAATTAAAGATGACTGTCAAATCGGTATATAGATGTAAATTTGAGAGAATAATTAAGGGAAACCAATCAAAATCAAAATTTAGAGATTATTATATTTCATTCGTTTTTGGAAAATAATTAGACAGACTATGGTTGTAGCTTATAATGGTGGGAAAAAAAAACTAACAATAAATCATTTAGGTTGGATGGTAGAATTCACAAATTTTTCAAAGTAAACTTGGCCTAATTAAATTATTAGATACTTTCTTATATTGGAACAAAAGTTTGATACTCAACGCTCACTTTGTTTGTTCGCTGGAGTGTTGTCTGATTAGCTAGCATCAAAGTTCGTTGTAGACATATTGTTGCTGGATTTAATTAGATAGATCCTGAATATTACTAACGACAAAAAATGCTAATCAGTTTTATAAATCTAAAATATCATAGTAGATACTAAACAATCACATTTTCGGGACTTCATCTCCCAAAACAATAACTTAAAAGAATAAATTGGTGGTACATGCTTACGTACGTGAATTAAATAAAAATTACGCGAAAATTTATAGCACAAATAAATAAAGGAATTAATTAGTTGTGCTATGATTCACGTTACCAGACCTGCCAAACTCTCTGTAATTACTATTATTAAAGTTTCGTACGTAATTCTTTATATTATGTTCAAACTGTAGTTCTGACTTTTAGAGTTTTAAAATTTTAAAATTGCGGCAGTCCAACCTCCTCTACATAATTTTATTATGGAATGTTTATTGAATTTTAGAGGTAGTGTCTTTTCTGTAATATAGAGGTACCAAACTATAATTAAAAATTACTTGATAATAAACTGTAATGAGTAGCCAAATTTAAAGGAAGTCTAGTTTGTACTTTGTAGTAACGAATTATATATATTTACTATTTTTGTATGTATAAAATGTACTTATTGGAAATACTTAACCAGGAAGAAATATTGGTAAAATCGCGGCATCTTATATGAATGTTATCTTTGTTAGTCGGAAGAAAAATAAGATTTTTGGAGTTCTCACTAACCAAGAACGATGAAACACATTATTCACATTGTTTCCTGCATATATCCAACATCTTTATCTATTTCTTCGAGCTGTTAGACATTTTATATTGAAAAATAAGATGAGTTCAGAATTATATAAAACATGATATAAAAACACTAACACACAACCCGATCTGTAGTAAGATAGTCATAGTTCCTAAATAATCCTCTACTAGGTACTAAACCCGCGGAAAACCGCGGGCTAAATTTGTTTTGATAAAAATTTGTAATAATTTATTTTGTTATTGTGTTATTTATTAATTTTTAAAATCTAATGGTTAAACGGAACTGGTACAGATTTTATTCGATTAGATTTTTGATAAAAATTTAACCCGTTCTGATTAAAAAAAGTTGATAAAATTTGTAGTTGTAGATTTTATAAAATTAGATTTTTAAAATCTTAGCTGTTAAATTTTTAATAATATTTTTTTTCAAGTACGAATTAATTTTAGATTGGAATAGATTTTATTTGCTTTTGTAGATTTAATTTAATTTGAGCTGTCTACGATTTTTTTGTTTATTAATAATTAATGATTAATTAAATTTTTCTAATGGCAATTGAATGTAATTTTTTACACATTTTAAGGTTAATTTCATATTTGTACTTCCCAATTAATATAGTAGGATTATTAATTCGAAAGTATATTTTCCAAAATAACTTTATTTTTTTGTAAAATTTACATAATTAAACTTTTGCTATTTGAATAGATATCAAAATTTGAAGTTATTATTTTTAATATCCAAAAAACATATTTCAAATAATTATAAAAGAAATTAGTATCAAGAATTTAAATATTCTAGATACTTTTTTAATTAATTTGCTAAAAAAATATGAAGTTTTGCAGATTATGTTATGGAGTGGATTAAAGTTTGCATAAATATAATAGTTTAGTTTTTTTATGGATTGGTTTACTAAAATACACAAAAGTTTGCATAAATATAATAGTTTAGTTTTTCCAATGAATTCACCAATAAATTTAGTGACACCTGTCACTTTTTATCTTAGAAATGTTTCTTATGTTGCTCAACATAGAAACATATCTTCTCTTTTCCTCTTCTCTCTTTTCATTTTATTATTTTTTTTAATAAAAACATCTCATATAGTAACGCTTGCTGGACATGCCCTAAGTAACACTTTGTACATAGCTAATTTTTTAAAAATGTGTTCTATTTAGAGGTCGTGTCTGCCTTTTCATCCAATCAAGCTGAATGTTTTTTTCAAAATTTTTAAAAAAGTTTCATGCTTACAATTCATTTAATATATTGAAATTTCGTAGTTATGTAATATAGTTTCTCTAAAAAAAATTATTTAATAATGATTTTGAAAGACCAAATCATATTAAGTTTATTTAAATTTGAAAATCAATGAATATGATCACAAGAGCTTGTTAATTTCTGCTGAAAACACTTATTAAATTCTTTATTGCTTTTTTCTGATATACATATACGGTCAGCCATGAAAACCCAGTTACATTCATAACAATGATCTCTGTCAGCTCTATATACATCAAACAATGTAACATGATTATTCCAAGCAAACTTGCAGAAGAACAATGTAGTTCTAAACCAGTTTGGTTTAAACTTCCATCGAAAACCTTCTCCTGGCCGCAACACATGATCACCTAGATCATCGTCTTTAGATCTACAACTTATTGTCAAGACTGTTTGCGGGATGATATTGTTTGTGATTGTGACAACGGTTTTAGCAAAAGATTATAGAGAAAAAGACAAATATTTTCGATGAATTTTTCATATTCTTTTGTTATTGCATATGTTATGTTTGTTTTAGATTCACATGGTATAAGCCTAGTTTTCTATTTATATGGAACTAAATTTTATATGAAAAGAAAATTTATTTCTTCTTATCCTCACTTAAAAACTATCTTCTACTTTTTGTGTAAATTTTATTTCTTCTTTTTCTCACTTAAAAATTATTTTCTCCCTATTATGTTTCTTAGATGAATTATTTCATTTTCTTTTAAGTACACAATGAAAATCTTAAACTCATTTGATTCTAGCTTACAGTGAAATTGTATTTTTAAATTATATCCTTTAATTCCTGACAAATTTAATTTATATGCTATTTATTTAATTACTAAAAAGATATTAAAAAATGATAAGATATTTTGTTAGTATAAATTTATATTTAAATTTAATGAATATGAAAATAGTGTATCTAAATTTGAAAGTAATAACTCGTGTAGAAAGACTACAACGCCACTTGTCAGCTTCTTGGAACATGGCTTTGAAGAAACCTTACTATTATAGAAAATTTGTTAGAAGTACCCCTTTTGGGATATCTCTTTTCAAAAATATTTTTTTTCTGAACATTTTTATTTTTATCCTCTTTTACACAATTCCAATATGTTAAATTAATTTTTAGAATTTTTTTTTAAGTTTGGGTTCTGTATTTTATATTTAGGATATAGTTTTGAGAAATTAGGGTTTAGTATTTAGAGTTTAGAATTTAGTTATTTTATACATAGAAAAATGTATTTTTGAAAATGAACAACATAAAAGGATATTTTTAAAAAGTGATATAGGAAAAGGAGTAATTTTGAAAATGAACAATTTAATTGCTCTTCAATTGGTATTGAGTTGTGAAATATATTAACTTTAATTTAACAATCTGAAACGCAATGATGGGTTTAATTGGTGTTGTTAAGAATTTTAACCATGAGATCATTTTATTAACGTTCATAGCACTGAAAAAATTCACTTTTTCCAAACAAAATTTGATAACAGTTGACTAGGTTTTGCATATATCTTACTTTCTAAGGGCAAGTCCAATGGTGGGTTTTAATTTTGAGACTCTTATCTACTGTTTGGATTTTTTATGAATATATTATGTACTGTTTTAAAAATAAGAACTCTTGATCTCCTAATTAAAATTATCCCTTCCAATGGTATGATATAATTTTGAGTCTCTTATTTTTAAAAATATAGTTTTTTGAAATTTAAGAATTTTAAATAGAATATAAGTAGTATAAATGTTTAAACATTTAAGATTTTATAAAAATAGGAAAATATTGCATTTAATTAATTTTTAAACATACAAAACATAATACATATTACAATAGAAGTACAATTCATAAATGGGGAAAAGATTTTAAACAACTACATGTTAATGCTTAATAACTAACTAACTAGTCAAGCAAGAGAGTCGTTGTTGGTATATAATGATTTAGCTTTTGGGTCGTGTACTCTGACTGATATATTAGGCGCAGTAGGAAAAGTCAGATCGATCTTGAGAATTCTGCATACCGTTAAATAGACATCCTCATTAGGAGCTGAGGTAGTTTAGTCTGTCATGATCGATCTGATCTTGAGGTTTAAGTTTCTTCTGTCATTGCCAAGTAGTCTAAGGTTCTAACACATTGTTTTCCTCTTGTTACTTGACTGAACTGACCACCCAAAGTCAGCAATTTTCAATCTCCCCTGCGTATGTATTATGAAATTACTAATTATGAACAACATCCTGAGTTCTCAATGCAAAAACAAAAAAAGGACTAACCAATATACACACATCACATATACCTCATGATCGAGCAACAAGTTTTCAGGTTTGATGTCTCTATGAATCACACATTTTCCATGACAATAGGCTATTGCCTGACTAAGACTTGCAATGTACTGAAAATCCAAGAAAACAGAGAAACAACACAGATCAAGAAAAATTTAATTGATTTGTCCACAAGAAGAGTGCTAATTTTACCACTTCCAGAGAAACAAATAATCTCATTGACAATATAGGCTAGTGCCTGACCACAACAAGCAAGTTTTCACAAACCTCAAAACAGATAAAGCCAGTGCGGTTTGAAAACCAAGCAAAACCAACCAACCAACATTGCAACAAAATGATGATGATCTTAAAAGGCAAAATAGAGATAAAGAGAGAGAGCAAGCAAGCGAGGAGGAGAGTCACAGTGGTATTCCATATCGAAGATGTAAGCCATCCACATTCTGATCATTTACAAAACAACATATAATTTAAAATTAGAGATGTAAACATAGAGACAAGATGCTTACTCAGCAAAACATAAACCAGCTTCTTGAAGATACTTAAATAAGAACAAGAAATAAAAAATATATGCAAAACACCAAGAAGAATATGAAAAGAGGACACAGATCCAAACCGTTTAATCATCTTAGCAAGTTCTTCGATCAGCATTTTCCGAAAACCAAAACCAAACAAAGACCAGAGTTAGCACAATGGTGAAATTGACAATAAACACGCCAATATTATAGCAACCAAATCCCTTTATCAGACCTCATTTGCCAAACATTTGACTTGTTAGATTAAAACAATGATAAACAAACAGTCAAATTCTACACACAAATTCAGACAAAGGCATTCAATGTTAATTTTTTTTTTTTGAATTTAACGTTAAATTATATTCAAAGAAAAATAAACGTTTTACATCAGTGATACAAAAAATTGCTCAAACACTGTTTTTTGCTAAAACAAAGATTGACATTTAGTAAAATCTTGTTGCAAACCAAGCCTGAATGAGAGTGCCATCGACATCAGACATTGTACTTAGTCTGTTGCGGACATTTTTATCGATCAACTTCACCAGTTTCTTCACAATGTTAATTTAAAGAGACCCACAAGGAATAAAGGCACCTAGCTCATCTTAAGATGCTTGAAATAACCCCATTCTAATTCTTCCAATTAACACAACACAATGCAAGTCCAAAAACAAGTACGGTAAAACCTAAAAAACGATATTATACGAATCATGAAGTAATACTAATTGTTCAACTCTTCAATAACCATCCCAACCCATCTAAAAAGACAAGATGATAAGGCGTTCATGCGATCCAAAATCAAACACTAGGACAACACACACGAAGAATCAACTGTAAGATTCACGATTGAGAGAGATTGGCGACAGAGAGCGAGAGAGAGACAAGGAGAAAGAATCGGGCCAAAAAAAATTTGCTCTCAATAAAACTTTATCCAACCATACGGTGACACGTCACAGTCTCTTATGTGAAATCGAGTATACTAAATAAGAGGAGCTCTTCGTTTTTTTTTCCTTTCTGATTTATTTTTTTCCTACTTTTTGCTTAAAACTCCTCCTTAAAACCTCCGTTGGAGAAGGTCTAAGTTTCTATATAATAAAGTTGAGAATTGAGATAGTTTATTTGTCTAGTAAACCAAGCCATAATGTTTTAACAGATTTATGGATATTGGGCATTGTCCCTACCATGTATTGGTCTTTTGGTTATAGGCTTTTTTTTTTCTTTTTTTTTTCAAACAAGGATTTTCATTACTTAAGTCCTCAAAAGAGGATAGTTCATACAACGGAAAGCTAGAAGAATACAATGAAAATAAAAATAGTGGTTCCATGAGTTTTCCAAATGAATGCTCAGCTTTGAGAGGCTTGCAGCGTTTGAAAGATCTATCGGAACCATAGCGGATTCGACCATGAAGACGAGCTTCGCGAAATCCTCAACCAACAAGTGGTTATAGACGGCTCGCGCAAATAATGCAATTGAGCTTTTTGAAGGGTGCTCCACAGGGGAGACATATCTTTGGACCCTAGCCGGCAAGAGAAAGTTCCAAAACATACCCATAAGGTGTTTTAATCTTTTAGGCTCATATCTCAATGCTTTAGGTGTAGCTACAATCGGGAAACACAAATGATAAACATAAATCCGTAACAAAGCAGGTAGGTCCTCCCTTACATGAAGCCAAAAGCCATGAAGGTTAAGGAGATCCACACAAAGCTTGTAGTCGGTTGTATATTGGAGAGAAAGATTATACCCGAGCTTACCACCTTTAGGCGAATGGACAATGGGGGGATTGGGGGTTTCAAGAAGAATGAACCTGAAGTGATAAATGCAATACAGTAACAGAGCAGGTGGGTCCTCCCTCACATGAATCTCTTGGCCATGGAGGTTAAGGAATTCCACACAAAGCTTGTAGTCTTAATTGCATTGAAAATAAAGAACAAAGCCTAGGTTCAGTTGGTGGTACTTGGGGTTGGGAGTAGCAATAGAGGTATGGGTGTTAATCTTAGGTGATTCTAATGACCAAGCTCTCATATGATGTTTGTACCAACATAGCAGCAGCGATGAGTGACTATGTTCCAATTGCTGTCTTCGGACAATTGTACTTATGAATCGGTTCAAAGATATACTATGGAAGGATAAAGAACGTAATAAATCAGACCTGGATTTTTGTTAGCTTCCTCAGAACCGAGAATAACGGAAGAATTCGTTTCAGAATTGAGATGTGGAGCGTCGCTGGTAAAGAGGGGTTCCTCGAGATTCAGGATCGACGATGAAAAGGTGAGCAGGGTTTGGAATGGGAGGGGATTCGCCGGAAAGCACCTCTTAACTACATAGAGGTTGGAAGCACCATCGTCCAAGGGTTTAAAGGAGGGTATTCGAAAAGATTGAGACTTTGGCCAGAGAGACAGTAACGCATAGAAACTAAAGGAATAAAAAGCGATAACGGGACAGAGATCCCGACGCCGGCAAGCATAAGCATTGTCGGCGCCGGACATAGATGTTTGGTGAAGCGTCTCGATAACTGGGGCAGAGAGGTTTTTCGAGTTTTTTTATTTTTCCACCACAAAAACTATTCCGTGGTCTTGGTTATAGGCTTTAAAATGATATTTTAAATATGAACTAGTGTTGAGAGTTTATTACGTTTGTATTTCGTGTATTGTGTGCTATTGTTGGGTGGGCGTCAAACTGCGAACATCTCTCGACGTTCGACTTCTGTATACACAAGACGCTAGAACTTGAATATTTGAAAAATATGTACCCTTTTTATTTTTAGCTTACGTTTTACCAGTTTTTGTCAATGATACTGTTCATATTTTGAATTGATGAGAAAGATATTATAATATATATATGAAAGAAAGTAAGATAAATAAATATAATTTTTAATATAAAATTTTCATTTCTATATTGTTGTTTTTCTTACTTTAACTTCTGTTTTACTCACAAATGTTTGATCTATTACTTTCTCTCTTTCACTCTCTTTGATTCACTTTCATTGGAATAGAGAGAAAGGATCCAAGAAGCATTTATGCTTAACCTTCTACATTGATAATCTTGGATAAGGTTCTATTACAACATCACAACACTTATATACTTAGGTTCATTGTTAACCTAATTATTATAGCAAACACACTTAACCCACAATAGTTAATGGGCCTTTACTACACTCATGGCCCATAGCCTCTTTCTTTCTTCTTCTTTCTTCTTTCACCTTCGAGTATACAAAAGCTCTTCTCTTCTTCTTCTTCGATGCTTACCATCTTTGTGCTCTTCATCCTCTCACCTTTCTCTTTGTTTACTCCACTTGCAGGATTAACCAATTAATCAACTTCCAACATATATTTATCTAATAAGTTCATTTTAAATAAAATTGTAATAATAATTAGAACATTATTTTTATAATATATATGAATTTCACTTGAAAATAATTCTTAAATTTATTGAGTTATCACTGTTAATTTAAAGAGAAATATTTTTTTTTTGTTTAACATGAGTATATAATAAAACTTTAAAGATCTTTCTTTGACCTAAATAATAAATTATGTATTTGTTTATGCTTATCTTTATTCCTCTTCAATTTTGATGAGAAACTAATTTATTTTTGTAGTTCCTCTTATGATGTGTGTCACATGTTTTCAGTTTGATATTACTGATTACCTTTTTTGTCAAAAGTGGTTACCAAAGAAAACTTTAATAAAGTCTTACAAATTACAACAAAAAAATCATTAAATTACAAAAGGGATTACAAATTCTGTCCAACAATGTCACCATCGTTATTAAATGTAGACCTTTCGGCCCAACCAAAGATTGAATTTTATTTACTCTTCAATGAAAATGCACGTACCATAAGTATATCAATCCAATCGAGCAAGTGATACGACAAAAGGAAAAATATGAAAACAATTATTTTCCTTTTAATCAACATAAAAAAAAAAAAAAAA
>NC_025698.1:14827452-14842497 GCF_000633955.1 Camelina sativa
CCAGTAGCTGCGTTCAAGGAACTCATGTTCTTTTGTTCTTTTTCATTTTTTCATCGACCAACACTCGCATTTTGTTTTTCTTAACTAAGAGAACAATGCAAAGTTTATTGAGACAAAGCGAATACTTTGGGGCACAAAGAAATAGTGTGTCTGAAGTCAGATACCTTAGCCTCTGACATCGATCAACATGTCAGGTCCCATTTTGCTACCAATATCCCCACTCATGTTTTTTTTTTTTGCTATTATCCATGCATATACAAATTTTTTGCTCTAGTAAAAATTTATCTTCTTACTATGGGGTATCATGTTAATATGTGTAGTTGATAAAAACTAGAGTTCAATATATACATGGCCGGTTGAAGTATTGTTTCGCTAAAAAAAACAAAAATTCATAAACTTTTAAATTAATTTTATATACTATACTATTTGTTTTAATCTCAGTAAAAGAAAAAGAGAACAAAAATTTGCAACGAGTAAGTCAGCAATTGTGATAATGAGAGAGACCCATTCCGTGTTCTTGGTCGTTGAAAAAATAAAAGTGTCACCCAACTCTTGTATTTCACATTCGTGTATTTTTCAATTCTTGTATTATAGTTTACGAGTTGCGACCAAGTTCGGCTACGTTATTTTCATTTTTCGCAAATATGTATTCACTTTCGAAGAAAAAATGGTGCAAAAGCAAAACCAATTTATGATATATACGTTTTTTTGAGCCGGCCCTGGTCTAATATGGCACTTTTACTTCATAGTTTTGTCATATTGGATACCATATTAATTATACACTATAAAGTATGATATCTGCCAAGCAATTATTGTCGGCAGCCCATAAGTTAGTTTGCTTAATTCTCTTTGTTAATATTTATATCTTGTATAGATAACAAAAATAAACTAAAGTATATCTCCCAAGTCCCAACAGAGTGTGTGTGTGTGATAGGTTGTAGACAACGTGATCAAACACGTCGTTTCTCGCGTTATTAAATTTTTTAAGTCAAAGTACAAATCCTGACAAAACGATAAATCGTTTCCATGTCAATTACTATGACTTTACCAAACATTGAGACTTGTATTAAATTCTCCGATTTAACACTAAATATATAGGAATGAAAAATCATACTAAAAACAAGAATAAATGTCGCACAAGTCAATTCCACTATTTACTGCTTTGTCAAAACCTGAAAAATATTTTTCCATCTAATTATCAATAAAGACAAATTATACGAAATTTTGCCCTCAAAAAAAAAGACAACTAATACGAACCAAAAAAGAAGAAGCTCGGAATGTGGGGTTATTATTTAAAATGATACTCCCTTTGTAGTTTGTACACAGTACGTAGGAGAGAAAACAAAAACAAGACAAAAAAAAAAGCAATAGAGAATGAAAAATGACATCACCTAAATAAAAGAGAGATTTTATGTCGTTAGGATTTTGGGAAAAGGTTTATCAGGGACACTCACAAACTCCGTTGCAAGCTGAAAGAATGGTTTTTGGTTTTTACGCCTTTACGCTTCAGTCTCGAATATATATGTTGGATTGTGTTTGAAGGAGATTGCTCTCAACTATTCGACTTGAGCTTTGAATGTACATTTGAGTATATATACTCCAAGATAGTGAGCTTTGAATGTAGAAATTTGTAGGAATAAATATCAGTACGTAGGGTTAAAAACAGACAATATTGTGGCTGATTCCTTGGCCAAAAAAAAAGAGAGCAAAAGAAACTAACGGATATTTTGTTGTTGAGCAAGCTGATCATTTTAATAATTTGTAATATATACACTCTTTTGAACAGAAAAATAAGGTAATTAAAGGTGGTTTAATTAGGAGTTAATTAAAAAAAGAGCACTGAAAACTCAATGTGAGTGTCCTTCGGATTTAGGCACGGTGGTAATGAATTTCAGATGTAGGCATTCAACAAAATGTAAAATATCACTTTTGCCCTCATTCACTGACGTCATCTTTCTTGTTCCTTTTGCTCTTAAAGACTTTATTTTCTCTCTTTCCCAATTCTCTTGAACTTTGTCGACAATTACAGACCAAAAACCAAAACTTTTGGCGACCAACACCAACGGCGTAGGAGTCATCGATTTAGAAAATATCTATTGCAGCTTAGTGGTTTGAGAAACGCAGCGTCCAAGCCACAAAAATCCAAAATCGCCACATGATTGGTCGCGAATCAAGAACTGAGATCTCGGTTATAGGTACTGTTTGGGTTTAGGAACCCCCAAACTTAGGGTTTAGCTTTCTTATGCTTATTCCGCCCAAAACGCTAAGGGGTAATTTTGTCATGAACAGTTGATAAATGACTATTATTTATGGCATTATACTAACAATGCCTAAATCCGAAGTTACACCTCCAAAAGTGCCTATTTTGATAATAAGCCCTTTAATTAGTGGCTGACGTTCATTTTAAGAGTTAGTAAATCATGATTCGATTTTTCTTACCACGAATTCAATTATTGGATGGTCGTTATAGATTATAAAATTANAAAAAAAAAAAAAAAAAAAAAAAAAAAAAAAAAAAAAAAAAAAAAAAAAAAAAAAAAAAAAAAAACTCAGGTTATCAGCAAGAAGTCACTTCTCCTTTTTGGCAATAATATCACTTATCACATATTTAATAAAACATTTCGTTATTAACACTACAGTTGTCTTAAAAATATGATTTCCATTAATTTAGTAAATGTTGGAGTAAGCATGAAGGAAGCTTAAAATGGAAGTTAGTCCTAGTCTTATTACGATTGTGTTTACATTGAGATAACGATCAAATGTCTATGAGTTATCTAGATATGTGGGATTCCTATTAGGATTAGGATTAGCAAAGTAATATATAAGGAGGTGTTGAGTTGTGACACAACTTATGAGGTTTTGAGAGAAGAGAGATTGAGAGTTTAAGTTTTGAGGAATTTTCTTAAACTAATAAAGTGAGATATACTTTATAAATCTTGTGTTCTTAGCAAAGCCTATTTTCTATATTTTGTATCAGAGCTTTGCTCGATCATCGTAGAAATCATGTCCGAACTTGCGGTACCATCACCACCATAACCTAAAGAAGGAGGAGGCTCTTCCTCTATTGTTTGTCCTATGCTCAACACAAATAACTATATTGTATGGGCGATGAAGATGAAGATCGCACTCAAAATTCATAAGGTCTGGGATGTTATAGAAGCAGAAACCGACCAAGTCAACGAGGATAAAAACAATGTAGCTATGGTCTTGCTGTTTCAATCGATACTTGAGAGCCTTACTCTACAAGTTGGAGAACTCAGTACAGCTAAGAAAGTGTGGGAAGCAATCCGAGCTAGAAACGTTGGAGCAGAACGTGTTAGAGAAGCAAGGCTGCAAACTCTAATGGCTGAGTTTGATCGATTGAAGATGCAGGAATCTGAGAGAATTGATGACTTTGTTGGTAAACTAGCTGAAATTGGATCGAAATCAGCTGCACTAGGAACAAATATAGAAGAACCAAAGATTGTAAAGAAGTTTCTTAACAGTCTTCCTCGCAGAAAATTTATTCATATAGTTGCTTCTCTAGAACAAGTCCTAGATTTAAACACTGTAAGATTTGAAGATATCGTTGGCCGCCTAAAAACTTATGAAGAACGAATCAGTGGCAAAGAAGAAGCTCCGGAGGAACAGAACAAGCTAATGTATGTGAATACGAATCAACAGGTTAAGCAACAAGCAACACAACAATACAAGGAAAACAGTGGAGACTTTGGATGTTACAGAGGAAGAGGTCGTGGAGGTAGATATGGTTACAGAGGTCGAGGAAGAGGACAATATGGAGGAAGAGACATGTCCCAAGTTACTTGTTTTAGGTGTGATCAAAACGGACATTTTGCTTTACACTATCCAGATCGACTTCTCAAGTTACAAGAGGCACAAGAAGCTGATAACAAGGATACGGAGGATGCAGACGAACTCCTAATGCATGAGGTCGTGTTTTTGAATGAGAAACGAGTTGTGCCAAGTAAATTTGAGACTAGTACAGATAGAGATAGCACTTGGTACCTTGATAACGGTGCCAACAACCATATGACCGGAGATAGAAGGTATTTTGACAAGCTTGATCTGTCTGTTACTGGAAAGGTACGTTTTGGAGACGACTCAAGAGTTGATATAATGGGAAAAGGAACAATTGCTTTCATAGATCAGAATGGGAAGCAAAGGGAGATGACTAATATCTATTTTATTCCTGATTTGAGAAGCAATATAATTAGTCTTGGTCAAGCTACAGAGTCGGGATGTGATATACACTTGAGAGGTAAGTATTTGACAATGAGAGATCAAGATGGAAATCTTCTTGTCAAAACAGAGAAGTCTAAAAATCGCCTATACAAAGTTCAGATGGGGTTGCGAGATAATGCTTGCCTATATCTTACTAAGGTAAGTGAGTCTGGTAAATGGCATGCGAGGATGGGGCATGTGAACTATGCAACTTTAGGATCGATGCTAGGTAAAGAATTGGTTCTAGGAGCACCGAAATTCTCAGTGAAAAAAGAAGTTTGTAGCTCATGTTTGCTTGGAAAGCAGACTAGGCAAGAGTTTCCTCAGAAAGCTTCTTTTTGAGCAACAAGGAGGTTAGAACTTTTACATGGCGACCTGTGTGAACCAATAACACCAAGCACATCAGCTGGAAATAGGTACGTTTTCGTGATCATTGATGACTTCTCGAGATATATGTGGACTATGCTTCTTAAGGAGAAAGGAGAATCTTTTCAAAAATTTCAGAAGTTCAAATCTGTAGTGGAGAAAGAAGTTGGGGAAACAATACAAATCTTCAGAACAGATAGAGGTGGAGAGTTTGTATCTCAAGAGTTTAACTCTTTTTGTGAAGCATCTGGCATAAAACGGCACTTGACAGCTTCATATACACCACAACAGAATGGTGTTGTTGAAAGGCGAAATAGAGCTCTGTTGGGAATGGCTAGAAGTATACTGAAACATATGCATATGCCAAACTATCTTTGGGGAGAAGCTATTAGGCATTCAACATATCTTATCAACAGAATAGCAACTAGAGTGTTAAAGGAAAAGACTCCATATGAGTGTTTTCGAGATAAAAAGCCTACAATTCATCATATTAGGATTTTCGGTTGCATTGGCTACGCAAAGGTAGAGAAGCCTAATCTAAAGAAGTTAGATGATAGAACTCGTATTCTTGTTCACTTGGGAACAAAACCTGGGTCTAATGCGTATCGATTGTTGGATCCGCAGTTAAGGAAAATTATTGTCAGTCGTGATGTTGTGTTTGATGAAACGAAAGGATGGCATTGGTCTTGAGAAAGCTCTACAGAAGGAAGTGATGAGAGTTTTAAGGTTAATTTTCATGGTTATGGTAATCATGGTCTGCTGGAGAATGAAGAAGCTAATGAGAATGATCAGAATCAAGAAGAAGAAGAAAGTTTGAGTGAAACAGAACCTGATGATATTTCGGATACACATGGACGAATGGTTAACCACGAGTTGATACAACTTGTAGGTCCGACTGCAGGTCAACCTGCAGTTTCTAACACAGGTTCTAACGAGCTGGAGTTACGAAGGTCACAGCGGGTGAGAGTTAAACCGAGACATCTTGAGGATTATGTCTTACTAGCCGAAGAAGAAGGTGAGTTAATGCTTTTATGTCTAAATAATGATCCTACAAGTTTCTATGAAGCAAGCAAGTCTAAGGAGTGGATAAGAGCTTGTGAGGATGAAATAGGATCAATAGAGAAGCTAAGAACTTGGGATCTTATTGACTTACCCATTGGAGCAAAACCAATTGGTTTAAAGTGGGTATTCAAGCTAAAGAGGAATTCAGATGGAAGTATCAACAAATACAAGGCTAGGCTAGTAGCAAAAGGATATGTGCAAAAATATGGAGTGGATTTTGAGGAAGGTTTTGCACCAGTTTCTAGGATTGAGACTATAATACTCCTAGTTGATCTTGCAGCCTCACGTGGATGGGAAATTCACCATCTTGATGTAAAGACAGCCTTTCTTCATGGAGAACTCAAGGAGACTGTTTATGTTAGTCAACCTGAAGGATTTGAGAAAAAAGGGAGTGAAGGAAAAGTCTACAAGCTTAACAAAGCCTTATATGGCTTAAGACATGCACCTAGAGCTTGGAATAATAAGCTGAATCATATTTTAGAAGAGTTACGGTTCGTGAAGTGTTCAAAAGAACCTTCTGTGTAGAGTTACGGTTCGTGAAGTGTTCAAAAGAACCTTCTGTGTATCGAAAGGATGCTGGTAAAGATCTCTTGATTATAGGTGTCTATGTTGATGACTTTTTTGTCGCAGGGACAAGCTTAACTGTAATTAACAGATTTAAGGAGGAGACGGCTGCTAACTTTGAGATGAGTAATCTTGAGAAATTATCATATTACCTTGGAATGCATGTTTGTCAACACCAAGATGGGATCACACTAAGTCAGGCTCGATATGCTCACAAGATTCTTGAAGAGGCAGGGATGTCAAACTGCAATTCGGTTTTTATTCCGATGGAGACAGAGTTAAAATTGTCTAAAGCTGAGGATGAAGAGGAGATTGATGCAACTTTGTATAGGAAGAATGTGGGTGTCTACGCTACCTGCTCCATACTAGGCCGAATCTATCGTATTGCGTGGGGATATTGAGTAGATATATGCAGAGTCCAAGGCAATCACATGGTATAGCAATGAAGCATTGCTTAAGATACTTAAGAGGAACCACTCATTTCGGACTGTCTTATGGTAGATCAAATGTACCGAGGCTAATAGGCTACAACGATAGTAGTCATAATGTCGATCCGGATGATGGAAGGAGTACTTCAGGGCACATATTTTATCTTGGTGAGAGTCTGATCACATGGTGCTCGCAGAAACATGATGTGGTGACTTTATCTTCTTGCGAAGCAGAGTTTATGGCCGAGACTGAAGCTGCAAAGCAAGTGGTTTGGTTGCAGGATTTGTTGGTCGAGATCACCGGAGCTGCAGAAGAGAAGGTTACTATTCGGATTGATAATCAATCGGCGATTGCTCTCACGAAGAACCCTGTCTTCCATGGGAAAAGTAAGCGCATACATAGGCGCTATCACTTCATCATAGAACGGGTTGAGAGTGGTCAGATTGTGGTTGAGCATGTCCCGGGAAATGAGCAGAGAGCAGACATACTTACAAAAGCTTTAGACAAAAATAAGTTCAAGGTGATGAGAGATCTCTTGGGAGTTCAAGACTTGTCGAAACAGAGCTTTAAACTTAAGGAGGAGTATATTGGAGTAAGCTTGAGGGAAGCTTAAAATGGAAGTTTGTCCTAGTCTTATTATGATTGTGTTTACATTGAGATAAAGATCAAATGTCTAGCAGTTATCTAGATATGTGAGATTCCTATTAGGATTAGGATTAGCAAAGTAATATACAAGGAGGTGTTGAGTTGTGACACAACTTATGAGGTTTTGAGAGAAAAGAGATTGAGAGTTTAAGTTTTGAGGAATTTTCTTAAACTAATAAAGTGAGATATACTTTATAAATCTTGTGTTCTTGTCAAAGCCTATTTTCTATAGTAAAACTAGCTTTTGAATGTCACATGACTATCATGTAAAAATGGTTTAGTACTAAAATATGTTTCAGTTTATCACCGAAAATGGTGTATGCATATTTGTAGTATTATTATAGTAGTATACATCTCTAATTTGTGCTAAACAAATTATGTGTGTAAGCATTTATTATATTACAAAGATCAGATGTGTACATAAAAGAGAGTAGTAGAGAGACTAGAGAGGATGGGACCGGACGTGTTCATCATGAAAACGCGGAACGCCAATGTTTCTCTGTTGACGGCAACACAAGAACATGGCCATGTGACCTACCCACTCTTTTCCTTTCCTTCTTCTTTTTGTCATTTCTTCACTTTTTTTTCTCTTCAATTGCTTTTGTCCAAAGAACCTACCCCTTAACGGTATGGGACGTCAGAGATTGTTACACCCACCAAAGAACGATATTATAGTTTTGAGTAATTGAAAAGGTTATATTATATAGTATATACTATCTTATATTTAGTTTTGAGAATCCTACCATCTAGTTTGGATCATGTAAATCTTATTTGGATGTATGCCCTTTGAATCAATATGATATACCATGTAAGAGTTTACTAGCTAGTAGCTACTTTAAGATTAGTCGGAGACCATACTGGTTACCAGTAAACATGTCTTATACGATCATCTAAGTAGACAGAAATAGAACAGCAGAAACTATATAATATATGTAGTAAGAAAATTATTGTCAATTTAGTGCTTTATAGCGAAATAAGGAAAATACGTGGAGGCCAATTCTGGAGTCTTACTACCGCCCATGCTTTTGACTTTTCTCTGCCTCCACGAGTTTTATGTTAATCTCATTTAATGTGGTGAACACGCTTTGTATAGTTTCTACAGATAGATCGAAGAACTTATTTACTCTATATATGGTTTAGATATTAAACAAAAAAAATTTACTCTATATATGGTTTAGATATTAAACAAAAAAAATTGGCCATTAAAAGATATTAGGTTTGACTCCGTGGTTTACCACGAGAAATTTTTAAAAAAAACTTTTAAATATATTATAAATAAATCAAGTTTCTTTGAGTTTTAATATAAATGTTACATTATTATGTGTGTTCTCACAGTAAAGTTAAGATAGATATTAAAATAACTCAAATGTGAAATAATCAATATTCGAATATACTTGTTTGGGTAGAAAAATTCTAAAACAATTTTTAAAATATATAACCGTTTATAAAAATTCAAATCACATCATATACTAAAAAAAATCTAAAATTTTATTAACTTAATGTATTAAATAATAATTTAAATAATTAAATATAAGATTAAATAAAAGTGAAAGGAGAATTATATTTTAGTCTAACATATTGCTTTAAATTAGGTAGATGGATTTTAAAAAATTAATATTATCAAATAAGGAAATCATTGTGTTTGGTTGTAAGAATTGTAGAGAATTTAGTTGGGACTTGTTTGGATGCAAAGATAAGAAAGAATAGTACAAAAATGTACTCCAAAATTTTTAAGATAAATACTACTATACTATTTGTTAACAAATTCCACAAACATCTGTCACTTGAAAATTTCTGAAAACTAATGAGTTTTCGAAAAAGAAATGAAATTTCTGAAAAGTTTCTATATTATGGCCAGAAGCCATTTATCCAAATCCCCCATTTTAAAAATTGATTATAAAGTTCAACTCTAACCAAGCCTCGAAGCACTTTACACTACCTTAATCAATTCATATTTTCAAGCATCGGTTTCGGTTAAACGGTCAAAATTCATGATTAATCTTTTATTTCACATGATTATTAACTAATTAAGTACTACTTCCGGTCTCCGAGCATCTCCAATATATATCTATTTTTTTTCTCTATAAATAAAAAAAATATAGCAATCTATTTTAGAGGCAAATTTACTGTAACCCACCTCTATTCTCGTCTCTAAAATAGAGATCGATATATTTTCCTCTATTTATAACAATTTGGGAACCTAACATTTTGACGGTGGAGTGACGACCGCCGTTGAAAATGGTGGCCGGCGGCTTCTGATACTTTGAAAAACATCAATTTCATCACTCACCAAACTCTTGCCCACGTGTTACATCGTATCTAATAACATATCCCAAGAGATTTAATTAGTCTACAGAACATCAAATCATTTACTAATTATATTAGTCTGATTGTATTTAAAATAATTAATTGTGATTCACTACGTACATAAGACTCAACTTGATTCACCAAATATCATAAACCCAATCTCTTACATTCTCCTTTATGACTAATCCCTTTCTTTTCAAGTCTATATATTCTCTTCTTTGCTTTTAGTTTTTAATATTTTATATCTTTGACTTTGGCCTCCTTGCAAATTAAAGACATTTCACATTGTGGAATAACAAATTGTTTGGTAGTAATATTTATCTTTATGTGAAATCTAATTTCACCTTTTCCACTTCAGGCTGCTGTCTAAAACTTTCTATTTGACTTTTGAGTACTTTTAATATTCTTATTTATCTTTGTACAACTGAAACTGCCATGAATCTTCTTTCATAACTTTGTGTGCTACATGACTTTTTGAACTTTGAATTTTCTTTCTCAATTCATTTTTATACATGAAATTTCAGAGAAGGCAATAGTTTGAAAATTATAGCCAGGTTATACTAATTTGCTATGCATGTATGTGTTAGAGTGTCACATTAGACTTCTATTTTAAAGAAAGAAAAAAAAAAACCCAAAAGACAAATAGTGATTTCACCAATTTATTAATTAGTCACTTTTTATCAACATTCGAAAACAGGAACTCTCTGTTTCTCTCTCTATCTATTGACTATATATACAAATACCAACACTTGATTGTTTCAAAGCAACCTTGAGTCTTCAGAATTTTATTGAAATTTTTATATCTCCATCTCTCTTTCTCTTCTCAAACCAAAAGCTTATTTTTTTCATCCCAAAGATCAAAGCTCGTCATGGCCGTTCGTCTACTTCCGACCATCTGGCTCTTCATAGTCATCGCCGTCATCGTCTCAGCCTTGCCTTCGCCGGTCTCTTCAAGAAAGCTGTTGGAGATAAAGAAACAAGAAAACTTGACGGTGAGAGAGGAAGATAAGAGTCACGTGCCTCACGTAACCAAGACTAGTACCTTGACTGCCCTGCCAAAGGGCAAAATCCCAAACTCCTCGACGCCGAGCAAAAGGGGTCACGCCGAAGTCTACTCCGGAAAACTCCGATCTCGACATCTCTCCACCGTTGATCGGTTTCTCCAATCCGTTCCTAGCCCCGGCGTTGGCCATTAATTAATAGTCTCCCGGCTGCTAGACACATATTTCATTTTTGGTTTCTTTCTTTTTCTTTTTTTTTCAACTTAGTACATTCTTTATTCTTAACTATATATAATACGAAATTTCCTTCGAGGTAGAGACTTTTGTTTTAGGATTTTACAAATGTTTTTTTTTCTTTGAAAGAAAAATAGAAACAACATACATTTTTCCAGGTAACTATAATTTTAGTTATGTAAAATATTCAAAAGTTTATTGTTGAATATCTCATCTTGTAATTAATTAATCGTACTTCGTTTTATAACAAGTTGTATATTCTTGTTCAGACGAAATTAATGGGTTCAGACTTCAGAGGATTCGGTAACAAAAGATATATTAAGAAATCATACAATAATTATTATAAACGTTATCATATAGTTCTTAGCTCATATTTAGACAATGTTGGAAACAATTTTGAATTTTTGCGTTGATTAAAGTCGATGTTGAAGATTCGAATAGAAAATTTTTATGGGGTACTGAATCTATAGTGTAAAGTTGAAAACCACATGGAAAAATTGAAACACTTCTTTTCGTCAAACTTGGAAATACATATCTAAAAATCCTTTTAATACAAGGTTCGTATCTAATAGTTATCTACTATATGAGATTTTAATAAAACTTTCAAATGCATATCTTAACACGTATACTATAGGTGTAAATCTATATGAGATTTCAATAATAATAATACTCAAAAGGGAAAAGGTGTTAGTTACTTGTAGAGGTGTATAGCGTTGAATTGGTTGCCACTAGGCCACCGCTCATTGATTGGAGATTCATATAGTTTTATTGAGGATTTATTCAATATCTCGATTCGATTAGAGATGTCATCGTAGATATTTTGACTGTAGGAATAGGGAAAATTTAGTGAACTACTGTTCTTTCACAAGTATACAAACCTAATAAACAGAGTATGATTGGTGTGTAAACAAGTATGATTGGTCGTGCTATATGATATGATTGGTATCTATAGCACGTTATGAACTAAAATTAAGTAACTAATAACAGTTTGAAAAAGTTAATCTTCTATCTAGCCAAAATATGTGGAGGTAAGTTTGGCAAAGATGTACCCATCCGTCATCGATGAAGTAACAAATGGAGGCAAGTCATGTGATCCCAAGTTCTGGAGAAGCTAACTGATGATATCTGAGTTTTAAATCTTATTAACCTAACTACAAATGCATGGTAAAGTTTTTTACTATTTACTATTTTTAGGAGTCGAAATTTGGAGGACTAATGTGTTGCACACCTAAAAAAATACGAGAAATAGAGTAAGCTAAGATATGTTCAATGTATACTATATGATCCAAATATATATCCTATATCTATGTAGTTTTTAAGTCTATTGAACTTGGTTTATCAGTGGGCCAGTTCCTAATGGGCCTTTCTACTTCTTTGGTTCAATTATGTTCTCCATGTGGGTTTAAACGCTTTAGAATTTGATTTGATATAAAACGTTTAAAATCATATATGCATGGTTGCATTGCAGCTGTTCAGAAAGAAACGCCATCTAAATAATATACAACTGAAATTGGTTACTTTGAGTTTCATCTACAATATATAATAGTAAATGGATATATTGATCTATCAATTTTCGTATGAATGGCGTTATACAACACTTATCAATTACATGAGGTAACATCGTAGTCTTTCTTCTATCTTTATGTTCTTGTATTACCAAATCGTCCACTGTTAATAGCAGGCTCGATTCTTAAGTCCAACAAGTTTGTGATTCAGTCCTTATAAATATATAACATTTTCAAAGGCCACAAGTTTTTGAAATGTCTATTGGTGCAAGGGTTGAACCCAACCTCTTTTTATTTCTTATGGGCAACATTTGATGATTTTCTATATATGTCTCAATCTTTTTTTCTGTTTCCACAAATCTATGACACTTCTTCTTCGTCGAAACTCCAAAACGATGACAACCACCAAACGTGGTGTTGTTCTCCACACACAAAAACAGATTGTTAGAAACTTCAAATACAGTCATTTTCCTTGGATCAAATTGCCAACTAATTAAGTCTACAAATAGTAATTGAAAATATGCATTGAATGAAAAAAATCTTGATATCTAAAAAATTGAGTGTCTCTTTTTCATTTATTTTTCTTTATCACTACTTAATAATTTATGCCAGACCAACTCACACAACACATCTACTAGCTTTAAATTATAAGGAATTAATAATATACAAACGGCATTGAATAGTTTGCCTAATAGGTAGATTTCATAAAAATCGGTCGTATAGTGGAAACCTCTCATTGGTGTGTCTCTCTATCTCTTTCGCTAGATTGATTGTCTTATTTACGTCACACATCTGTCTCACTCTCTTCTTCTTACCCAAAAACCAAATCGTATTTTTTCACACTCTCCTCTGATCCTCTCCATTCATTTTATACACGTTTTTCTTTTTTCTTAATAACTTCTAACTCACATTCGATTAACAAACACTCATATTAGCTAAAAGCCTAAAACTGATCTTAACCAAGTCAATAAAACCAGCCCAAATGTTTGACTTCATAAACCGATTCTAATCTTATTTTTCAAGTCACTCCACTATCTTCATAAACCTTTGTCATAATTGTAAGATAGCTTTAAAATATCTCTAGCTTTAGATTGATTATAAAATATTTACAAGCATGTTCCGACCAACTCCAAAACTATATCAGGTTTATATATATATAACAGAAAAAAAAAAACTTGTACGTTAAAAGAAAAAGAAAAAAAACACAGAATATTATTTTTTTCTACCATACCATTTCTACTTTAGATGTATTTTATAATCTAAAACTTTAAACATTTAAAAAAAAAAAAAATTATCATTTTGTTTCACTAAACTATTTCATCAATGATGATTTATGTCCCTCGCGCCAATTTTTCTGTCTCCATCACATTCTCTAAAACATGTCCCACTTGCCAGTCTTGCTGCCCCCAAGGACTCATGACCCCCACCACATCTCCTTTTACACGCGCCACCGCTCTATTTTTCCCCCGGCGCGTCTCACAACCACTACCACCGCTTGTATGGTTCATGAAGAAGGCGGAGGATAACCGTTACCCGGTGACAAGTAAACCTGGCTTTGTATAACGCTCTCGCCTATTTTAAACCCGGGAACAACCGTGAACCCGACCCGTATATCCGAATTATCTCCGGCGAATTGTGACTCGTCGCCTGATTTCACACTCTCCATATACACTTGAGAGAACCTACAACCTCTTCTGAGCTGAAACACCGTGACGTTCTCGCTCAAAGAAAACGCCACGCAGTGTAGAAGCAAGATCCGTCTAGCCATTTCGCAAAACGTCGCGAAAAAACCCGAATCCGGAAACCCGCCCGAGTTAACCAGCTTCCTCTGGTTCAAGTTCCCGAAGAAGGAACACTCCATCTTCGCGTGTACGACGCTCAAGTACTTGTGAACCACGAACTTCGCAAAAGACGAACCCGGGTTCCGGGTCAAGTACCGAACCGGGTNAAACCTGGCTTTGTATAACGCTCTCGCCTATTTTAAACCCGGGAACAACCGTGAACCCGACCCGTATATCCGAATTATCTCCGGCGAATTGTGACTCGTCGCCTGATTTCACACTCTCCATATACACTTGAGAGAACCTACAACCTCTTCTGAGCTGAAACACCGTGACGTTCTCGCTCAAAGAAAACGCCACGCAGTGTAGAAGCAAGATCCGTCTAGCCATTTCGCAAAACGTCGCGAAGAAACCCGAATCCGGAAACCCGCCCGAGTTAACCAGCTTCCTCTGGTTCAAGTTCCCGAAGAAGGAACACTCCATCTTCGCGTGTACGACGCTCAAGTACTTGTGAACCACGAACTTGGCGAAAGACGAACCCGGGTTCCGGGTCAAGTACCGAACCGGGTCAACGGATCTCAAGTTTTCGAATTCGAAATTATCATTATTAGGAGATTCGAAACCTTCCAGCATTTTCCCACAGACGAACGATTCAAACGCGAAACAGCGGTGGCTGGGCCTGGAGAAAACGGTTGAAGCGTTTTTAACGTAAATCGAAACGGCGGCGGAAGCGGCTGCGTCGAGATCCCAGCTCGCTGATTCCATCTCCTTCACAATCAATTTCACGAAGCTTCTAACGGATCTCAACGTGAAACCTAGAACCTGAACGAACTGACTCAAACTCGGATTCGAAATTCGAATACTATCAAACACAGAGATCGAAACCGATCCGCTCGTGGTGAGTTTCTTCTCCAACGATTTGTTAACCGC
>NC_025698.1:14843635-14874526 GCF_000633955.1 Camelina sativa
TTTTTTTTTTTTGGCTTCTGACAGCAAAAAAGAAGAAAAACGAATTATTTCAAAAAAAAAAAGAGAAGAAATATATAAATAAAAAATAGAGGCAAAGCGTGAAAGCGTGGGAAAGATGATAGAAGAAAAAAAGAGAAGGATGATCGTATATATTTTCCCTTTATTTTCTTTCTTTCTTTTGTGTATATTAAATTAATAAAATTATATGTTTTGTATTAATTAAAGATAGTATGTATGTGGTTGAATAGTAAGAGCTTAATTGAATAACATTCATGTGTAAAACAGTGTGAGTAAGCTTCTTTCACAAGGATTTTTTAAAAAATTATGGCCGGGTATAGTTTTGTGGGAGATTACTACTAGGGTTAATTATAAGCACTTATACGTAATTATGTCTTTGATTTGTTTTACTTTTTCTTTTTATATATTTTTATACTAAGGTGATCATTTTCTTTTCTTTTTTTGTTCTATATATATTTCTCATAGATAAGTGAAAAGTAAAATATTATAGTATATTTCAAAGATAAGGTACCTTTTTTTGAAGTGAGTGAACATACTCTTTACATTCTTATCATTTATTTATTTTTGGTTGGATAAAAAAAAAAAAAGTAGAAAGAATGATAGAGAATTGGTTTATTCATTGCTAAAGAGTTTATAGATGTAAAATACTACTAATAAAGTTCAAACAATAAGTTTGTAATAACTCGTGGTTATATGATATAGTCGTCATTCTCAAGACATTATCAATTGGGTAAGGTCTTCCTCTTTTCGCTTACCTAAAACTCAATATCTTTAGCGACATTGATAATGAGATTCTCCAACTTATGACGGTTTATGAGTTGTGGATAAAGAAAGATACTCAAAACTGTATCAAGTGACTTTTAAACCATCGGCCATTTTGATCCGACAAATTCTTTAAACGATTCACAGCAAGTCTGGATTGCTCCCATCCTCGACTAATGGGATATAGCTCATATCTATCTACTTAGTTCAGCTTCATTTAGTTATCTTTTTCTACCCTCTTTCTGGCTATAAATTGATGTATCTTCCTTAATTTGCTTCTCATGTGTGTATAAGTGTATTCATTCATACTCCGTTTTCTTTGTGTGTTTTACTTATTTTGCTTCACTTGTATGCTCCAAATGATGTATTTCTATAGAGAAACAAAGTAATATAAATACAAGTAGATTTAACAACAACAAAAAAAACAAATGATATCACTCTTCATTTATTATAAATATGTTTCTAAAGAAGGTCTTACTTACTGTCTTAGTTTGTTTGTAATATGTAAAGTGACCCATTTTCTTAATCAGATTTCAAAATTTCAATGTGGCTATTTTACTTTTACTTTACCCCACAATTATTGTTGAGTATTTTACTGCTATAGATATATACATGTGTATGTGTGTGTGTGTGTTATGATTACTTACCATACTGTATGATAATTAGTACATCTTGAGCTTTAAGAAACAATCGATGTCTCTTGACAAAATAGGATGATTGAAACGTATAGTTTTTTTGGAGACAAATTGGTGGATTGGATTCGATTCCGACGACTCACAAAAAATTCAGATAAAGCCGCTAGCACCGCACCGCACCGCAATCGAAGGTGATGACCCTTAATAGTTTGAAATTGCATAGCTATACATATAAACACTTTTTTTTTCATCTGAAAATTAAAGTTTAAAGCATTAGTACGACGCTGTTTTAGATAATAGTATGAGTTTAGCTAGCCAAATGGATCAAAATATATAAAGTAATCTAAATCAATCATGATATCTGTCTTCTAAGTTTAATAAAAATGGAAGTGTTGTGTGTGATCAGAATAATGCCCATTACAAGAAAAGTTTAAGGTTGCGCTTCGGAGAAGACCTCATCATTGTTAACTCTCTTTTTCAAAGTCACCTGCGGATTTAAAGTGTTCTTTTTCACTATTCTCTTCTTGTTTTGTTGTTGTCATTTATAACTTTTTTTTCACATAATCACACACCTTCCAGATAGATAAGATATATACAGAATCGAAAAAAGTGTTGGGCCTTAACTTTTTTTTAGTGAGACAAAGAGTGGGCTGAATCAGTTTGTCCCTTTTAATAGTCTTGGCTGAGTTAGCTGCAGCAAATATGTTTGAGTTTATGTCTCGCATTGTAAAAATTTTGAACTATGAAAGTGATTGAAACTTCTGTTTTTGCTATATCTAGTTATATACGTCTTCTCTTTGACATATTTATAAAGACAAAAAGGTTCATTGTGTTGTTGAATAAGCAAATGTAATGTAACAACAAAGGCTACTGGCCAAAATAATCAAAATTAGCACACGAGTTTTTCATGGTAACTAACTGTCGTAAGGAGTTTGGATTCGATGAAGAGAAAGTGACCATTCATTTCCACCAATTGGTTCACACTAAACCCCAAATGGTATAGTTTGGCATATTATTTTAGTGTTTTCCTACAAAACAAACATTTTATGCATTACTAAATGTTACTCCCTCTGTTTCATAATATAAGATGCTTTAGAGGTTTTTCTTTGTTTCATAATATAAGATGTTTTCAACTTTTTAAGTAACTTTTAGATTACTTTTATATTTTATTATTATTTATTTTATGCAGTCTTATTTATGGTTGGTTGAACTTTTTAAAAGTGATTATTTCTTAATCTGCGTGCTTTCACTCAAAATATTTTATATTTTGAAACGGATGGAGTATATTGTAGAATAAAAATCTCAAAGAAAAAACTTACAAAAGTTATGTGATAAAATGTTGATCATTTTTTGAGTCACACCTATGGTAGAAGAGCTTATTTATGTTGGTTGAACATCTTTTACAAGCTTAACATAAAATTAGTAAAATAAAAATTACACTATAAAATGCTAAATTATTGGGATAAAATACAAATTTGTTTACTCTAAATTAAAAATCATTTTTTTTTTTTTGAGAAACAAGTGTTGAAGCAATTTTAAGCAGATTAAACTCTCTTTAGTCAATCTGCTTATAATGATTTAAGTAATATTGTCATCACTTAAAATCAGAAATGAACGTACATGCCACGTGTATCATTCTTATTGGTTCGATGACATGTATAGTTTTGTGTAACTTGTTTACAAAAAGCTCCAACGTCAGCTGAAGAGCGAGCGAACACCCAAAAAACGAAAGCAAAAAAAAAAAAGACTTGAATCCGTTTCTTCTTCGCAGAGGTAAAAGCTTCTTCCCAGTTTTGATTTCGAATCCATTTCTCGTTTTCTATTAGATCTGTGGTTCCTTCGTTTACAAATCTCGCAATCCGGATCTGTGATTTCTTGGTAGATCTGAGTTTTTGAATGTTGAATTAACAAGAATACAATTAGCTAGTTTTGTTGTTGTTATTGTTTTTGATGTGAAATTTTGAGATTATACATGATGCGATGTTGCATGAATGAACATTGGAACATATCTCACATTTTGTTCTCAAAATTTTGGTTCTCAATTTTGCAGAAACATATATAAAACTTTTTGACCAAATGGGAGGAGGATTTAGAGTATTGCATTTGGTGAGGCCATTCTTGGCATTTCTACCAGAGGTGCAGAGTGCTGACAGGAAGATACCATTCAGAGAGAAAGTGATATACACTGTCATCTCTCTCTTCATCTTCCTTGTCTGCAGTCAGCTTCCTCTCTATGGTATTCACTCTACCACCGGTGCTGATCCTTTCTATTGGATGCGTGTCATTCTTGCTTCTAACCGTGGAACCGTTATGGAGCTTGGTATTACTCCTATTGTCACATCTGGATTAGTGATGCAGCTCTTAGCTGGGTCTAAGATTATTGAGGTTGACAACAATGTCCGTGAGGATCGTGCTCTCTTGTAAGTGTTTGTTGAAGGAGATAGAGCTTGAGTCAAGACACGTCACGTCTCTTGTATTCATTCATTGTGTTGTTGTGTGTTTTGTAGGAATGGTGCTCAGAAGCTTCTTGGGATTCTGATTGCTATTGGTGAAGCTGTTGCTTATGTTCTTTCTGGAATGTATGGTCCTGTTGGTCAGCTTGGTGTTGGAAATGCTATTTTGATCATCCTCCAGCTTTTCTTTGCCGGAATTATCGTTATCTGTCTTGACGAGCTTCTTCAGAAGGGGTATGGTCTTGGCTCCGGGATCTCCCTTTTCATAGCAACCAATATCTGGTATGTTTATAAATAGCTCATCTTCACATCAAAGTTTTCGTCTTTTAAGGCAAGATAGTATTAATGAGTTGATATTGTGGTGATAACAGTGAAAGCATTATCTGGAAAGCATTTAGCCCCACAACAATCAACACTGGTCGTGGAGCTGAGTTTGAAGGCGCTGTGATTGCCTTGTTCCATATGCTGATAACTAAGTCCAATAAGGTTGCTGCGCTCAGACAAGCTTTTTACCGGCAAAACCTTCCGAATGTTACCAACTTGCTTGCAACAGTCTTGATCTTCCTGATTGTTATCTACTTCCAAGGCTTCCGTGTTGTGTTGCCAGTGAGGTCCAAGAGTTCTCGTGGCCAACAGGGTTCTTACCCGATCAAGCTGTTCTACACCTCTAACATGCCAATCATTCTCCAATCTGCTCTTGTCTCAAACCTCTACTTCATCTCTCAGGTACTTGTGTATTCTTTTCCTTTCCTCATTAATTAAGGGACTATAGAGCTGGGAACTTAAATTTGACAATTTGCATCTCCATGTCGACAGCTTCTCTACAGGAAGTTCAGTGGAAATTTCTTTGTAAACCTATTGGGACAGTGGAAAGAATCAGAGTACAGTGGACAATCTATACCAGTTAGTGGTCTTGCATACTTGATCACAGCTCCAGCAAGGTAATTGACAAGTATTGTGTCCGTCCCCATCAATATAATGATACTTGATTTCCACTTTTCTGAATATTTGTTTTCCATGGTCACAGTTTTGCCGAGATGGCTGCTCATCCATTCCATGCTCTGTTCTATATCGTCTTCATGCTCACTGCTTGTGCCCTGTTCTCAAAGACATGGATTGAAGTCTCCGGATCTTCCGCTAGAGATGTAGCTAAGCAGCTCAAGGTAATCCCGAAACCGTCATCCATTGCTAAAGCAATTAAAACATTCAGACATTGATCCTCACATGCTTGAAATTCTCTATAAAATGATTAGGAACAACAAATGGTGATGCCGGGACACAGAGAGTCTAACTTGCAGAAGGAGCTGAACCGATACATCCCAACAGCAGCTGCATTTGGAGGAGTATGCATCGGTGCGCTCACTGTCTTGGCTGATTTCATGGGAGCGATTGGGTCAGGGACTGGAATCTTGCTGGCGGTGACAATCATATATCAGTATTTTGAAACCTTTGAGAAGGAAAAAGCCAGCGAGCTTGGCTTCTTTGGGTTCTGATTGTTTATATAGTCAGTATAAAAGGGTAAATTTTGCTGAGAGACTAGTGAGAAATTTGAAAGCCTAAAGAAGTAGCTTTCCTCTTCTAGCTGTGTCCACTCGAAGGTTCAATAGACAAAAATTAAGAGATCCTTTTGGTACACACTTAGCTGGAGGTATTCAACTTGATATTTTAAAGATTTTGTAGGATTTTAATATTTTAGAATTTTGAAAGATTTAGAAGATTTTTAGGAGATTTGATTGTGTTTTAGAGTTTTTCTATTTTCTAAAAAAGGAAATGAAATATGATTTTATGAGATTTTATTAGTAAACTTTGGGTGATTTTTAAACATTTTACAATATAAAGAAAGAAAATTATATGCCAAAAAAGAAAATTATGCTCAGAGAGTCTAATTAAAACCTGCAATTAAAATCTGGTCAAGATGATCCCATAATAACATATTTGATATTAGCACCAACTCTTGGAGATACCTTGCCCTTTCCTCTCCTTATCTGATTCTCCCTGACCAGAGGCCAGTGTATTTAGATGGCTCACTTTATTGGATCACCGACGACTGTCTTTCGATCTTCACACTGAAGCTTTCAAAGTCATCTCTGATTCTGAAGCTCTCTTAGAAACTTGCATACCTGACTCCTTCAGCGCCGTCTTGTGCATCCTAGATAACCGCTTGTGTATTTCAGAGAAAACATGGCATACCCAAAAGATATGGTCCTTCTCTTCTTCTCCAGGGACATGGAAGAACATGTGTTCCATTGATCTCACCGAAGCTACTCCTTGTTTCAGCACCCCTTTTGTCCCGACTTACCCTATAGCAATTCTTGAGAAGAATAAGTTACTGATTCATGGTCGTTACTACTTGGAACCAGCTGTGCTAGTTGATCTCCATACCAAATCCTACGATTTAGTCTTCAATCCTACCACCTCCGGATATTCTGTTCATTATTTCGAAAGTTTATTCTCTTTTTGATCAAATTAATGAACTCTTTTCTTCATTTACTTTGCTAGTACCTACCAATATGGAAACCATTTGTAATTTATTTTTATGGGACGCCAGTTTTATTTTTCTGGTTCTTGCTGTATTCGGCTTTCTTGGATTTTTCTTTTCCCGCTATTATTGTCATCTTTTGCTGCTATATTGCTCGAGTAATTTTTGGATTGTAGACTACTCGCTTTCCAGTTGCCAAACCGTATGTGGCATGCCAAAGGGAGTTAAAAAAAGACAAGATGATGAAGGAATGGGTTTGTCGAAGCGTTTTTGCGGTTTCTAGGATCAGCTGTTCATGAAAACAATGCAGCCGCACAAGAAACCGGAGCTATCACTCTTTTTAACTTAGCTGTCAACAATAACAGGTTAGATAGCTCATCCTCTTTTTTTTTTTCTTTGTTACCAATCAAAGTCTTTAGCAGTGTCACTGTATGGGCTGCCTGTGCTAACTAGTGCTCTTCGTGTGCAAACCTTCTCACAGTTTCCTCTGTTTTGTTTGTTTCATTGAACTGCACAAACAAAGAGTTGATGCTGACTTCAGAGGTCATTCCCCTGCTTGAGAAAATGATCCCAACCATTATAAATCTGACTCTTAATTTCGATCGTACTCAGGCCCTTGAACTTCTCATATATTAACGTTCTTTAATTCAGTGGTTAATACGAAAGATAGAAGAAGGGAGAGACATGGTTAATCAACTTAGCAGCGCTCCAATTGTTATCTTTAGCATTTGCATATATTGTATCATTTCAAGTTATCACTTATGATAACACATTACATATTGCCGCCAACTAGACAAAGTTGACGTACAAAATTACAATTTCAAGCCATATAATAACACATTGCAAAGCCAATGGTTTCACCATCCAACTTATGTGGAAGCTTTAACACCCGCCATGGAATTGGTCAGTTTACGTACTCAGTACCAAGTGGCAAATATTTTTTAAACCGCCACTTCTAAGTTCTAACCACATACAGTAGCAAAGGGGACAAACTACTCCTTGATGTTTTGGTCTCTCATAAATCCAAATTCGTTCAGCCATGAGTCCTGGAATTTTGAGGAGACGATCCAGCTCCCTTATTCTTTTCACGCAAGGTACATGTCTTCTCTTATTTAGTCTTACACTTCAAGACACCATATATGGGTGTTAAGTTCGTTATTAGTTTCTAATATTATTCGACATCACAAGCTTACAACTTTGCATGTTGAATTGAACAGGTTTAGGTTCATACACAACACAAACGCTCGGGAAGAAGTGAACATGTTGTGTCAAGGAACAGGAAATATTTTATCTAAGTTTTGTGTAATGTCAATAGGTAACATTCTTCCAGTGAATATGCTGACAGTTTAAACTCCAGGAAAAAAAATTATCATGTCAACTATGCTTCATAACCTTTTTGATCTGTCATTTTGTTTGGTTCATGTGTTAGCCAATCAATAATATACAAGTAGATGAGTAAAGATTGATTTCTGGAAGAATCCGAGAACAGAGTACAAAACTGAATATATTATAATTCTAGCTAAACATAATTTATATATTTATTTCTGACAAGAAAAAAATTATTTATATAGCCCTATAGAATCACACACCTGGATCAATCTATAATTAATAATAATTTTGATTAAAATAACATTTTGAAGAAAAAAAGGTTAGGGGTTTGTATATAGTATAGTGGTAAAAATATATAGGAACAAGTTAATTAATGTTAATTATCTAGTAGTATATAGTAAGTATAGTGGAATAAGTTCACGTAAAAAAACAAAGTTGGCGTAATTTGTTTATTCGGGCTGGCCTGCCCACAGTGAGAGTTGTAACTCGGGCCCAAATTGAGAGTTAGTGAACTTAATAGGGTTACTTGACAAATAATTCTGATATCTTTTATTTCATGATAGTGAACTTGGCTTAGTGAAGTTTCTTCTAGGGTTTTGAAGATTGCGAAAATGAACTTCCGCCGTATGATGGTTTCCGGTGTTCATCTCTGGAAGAGGGACTGTACAACGGTCGCTGGTCCGCAGTCGGCCTTGATCGAGACCTCTTATGCTCTTCCAACGGCGGAGGAGATAGCGAAGGCGAGGGTGGAGACATTGACGAGGGCTGAGAAAAAGATTATGTTGTTGAAATTGTTTGATATGGACGCGAGAAGAGTAAAAGAGACAATAGATAAGTTCAAGAGTGATTATAATTCATACTATAATGCATCATCGAATGTTTTTTTGTTGGTTATCTTGTAGATCTTTGAGTGGATGGATAGTAAGAAAATGTCATTTACTGCTGCCCAGCTTGCGGTTTATGCGGCTGTTATTGCCAAGACTAAGGACTATCAAGCCGCCTACCAACACTTGAGGAAAGTAGACCCAAACTGGAACCACATGGACAAAAGTTCCAAGAATTGGCCTGCTTCCCAGAAGCTCCTTCGAATGAAAAAAGAAGAGAATGAACTTTCTCGTGTTACCTATCTCAATTTCGTCATGTAATGAAGGACGCTACTCGCGCAAGTGTTATGGATGATCGTGGCCTTGTACTAGTAGTAAGTTTGGTTTGGTGTCATGGTTATTATTAATTAATGAATAAAGCACGGTTCTGGTATCAATTTTACTCTTTTGCCTTGTTAATTCTGACTCTTGTATCATTCTTGAACCTGATAATATTATGTTGTATCTATCTCTCTTCGTGAGTTTTATATGTTGCTTAATATTACTAGTAATATTTTCAAGTTACTGTAAAGCATAAAAAAGTAATTAACCAAGAAGAGGAAACCACTTGACTTCTACATAACACTAATAACACTCCCATGATTGGTCTTATTTTACTCCATTTTGCATTTCGTGCCTATTGCCTTACCATTGCTGCTGCGTCTTTGTTCATTCCCCATCAATTATCCATATTGTAACCCCACACAAAATTGCACAAAAACTTTATATCTTTTAATCCAAATATACAGCACCAAATAATTAAACCTATAACTTGTTTTCTAAAGTATCTTACATCACTTGTGTCAAAAACAAGATATGATGCGTAACAGAGAATGTTTGAGCTTTAGATAGAACAATTAATTAATTATAAATCACCATAGATATGTGTTTATTTCTCAAGCAAATGTGTATAGTTTTTGTGAGCTTTCTTAAGATATGAATCACTCTGTTTCTATATAGATGTTAAATGATGACAATTTTTGTTTTTGTTTTTTATAGCTTCGGTTAATGAATGTTTCTTCTTATTGTCCTTGTAGATCTTTTGTGTTTTTTAAGCTCCAAATAGTTTGCTGATTCATCTAATACAATGAGTTAGATAAGGGATTTCATTTGCTCATTTGCTGATCCATCTTGGATTGCATTATAGAATTCATCGTCCAAGTGCTCTTTTAAAATTTTATGAATCATCTAATAAGGTAACAATTTTCTCAAAAAATATTTTCAGATCGGTTAACGAATAATGCTACTCTACGGAAAGCATCGTCAAAATCCATTCTGCTGTATTTTTCTTAGTGTATGACACATACCTTTGAGTATGTAATAACTGTGTTACAATACTTCAGTATGTCTTTGTAATAACTCTTTCATTTAAATGAAATTTGTTTTTGTCACAAAAAAAAAAAACTAGGTTTAGGTGAAAGATTTTGATTTATCTTGAAAATTTTACTAGTTGTATTAATCGTACAAACATTCATTTGGATATATTTAGAGATATCAGCACCACCTTGCCATGATCGCTGTCAATGCATCTGGAGGCAAGCAGAAAATGCAAGATGTTAAGTGGTCTTCAGAGATGGACGATTTCAAAAACAAAGAAACTCCCGCATTCAATTATTTGAAAAAGTTCAGAGTAATTTGTAAATCGGCAGAAGAGCTGAAGAAAAAGAGGGGAGAGAAGAAAGGAGAGCCAATGGAGGAAATCTTCACAGAAACCATTGATCCAAGTGTTCATGATTGGGAGAAGAACTGAAGAAGAGAAAAAGAAGAAGAAGAAGAACTGAATAAGAAAAAGAATAAGAAGATGAAGAACACTTTACGAGGCATATAACACAAGATCCTAACTAGAACAACGATCAAATAACATATGTTTGTTGGTATATACGTCACTTCATAAATTTAATATCGATGATGATACTTGTACTGAATTAACTTTAATTTTTGTATTTTTAAGTTGGTAACATTTCAGGATGTTACGGTGACGAAAATAACGATCCTCCTGGTTCATTCTTTTTAATTGACGGATTTGGTAATACAATCATTTATATCCATGTTTTTATCAAAACTCTCATACCTGATGAATCATTTAGAGACAATTAAGTAAAATAATTTTTCTAATGAGTGATTTTGAACTTGAATAAACTTTGTAACACATTTTTAGGTGGTTGTGACTTTCAAAGATGATAACGTTCTTATTGCATAGATTCTAACATTGCTATTTTCAAAATCAAGAAAAAGAATTAAATAGTTTTACATGTTAAGTGTATAGGAGATTTGAGTGGTGTCAATTTGCAATCCTCTAAGTTGTTATGGTGTAGTCAATTAATTCAATCAACTATTTATTTATTAATGTTTTTATTACGTGAATTACTTAATTACATATGAAATTATTTCCAAATTAATCATAACTAAAGTTGGTTAAATATTGATTATATAATTTTTTTTCACTTTCCAATATTATGCTAATCCATTTTAAATGGATTAGTCAAAATCAGACAAACCATTTTTTCTCTTGATGCAACAACCAATTAAAGTTTTTCACGCCGATACATTACACATTGTCATTTTGGTAGAATTCTCACAAATAAACTTGTTGTTATCAACACTTATTTGCACGAAAAATCTTCTAAAGATGGGAAAACATAATTTTCATGATTACATATAAGTGATTTTTGTAAAACTTTTGTAATATAGGTTTTTTCTTAAATAGGTAATTGTGACTTTTAAAAATGGTAAGAGCGTGATTTGGGAAGACAAAGTCTCCTTTAAATTAAATCAACTTTCAATATAATATACTACATGATATATTTTTATAAAATATTTTATATCAGTTTTTGATTTCTAAATAAATTTTGTATTTTTTACCAAACAAATATTTGTCAAACATTATTAATCTAATTTCGCCATTAAACTTATATTAGAGTATTTGATTTGTTTAATTATTTGATTGGCACTGCTTGATCTACTTTCACCATTATTTTAGTTGAAAACATTACCTATTAATATGATTCATTATGTTTGGTATAAGTATAACTATCAATCATTTTCCTTGAAAACAATCACCAATTACTCACTTACATTAAATTAACAAACAAAAAAAATTGGAATTTAACAAGACACAATTTGTGTAACACAAACGAACATGCCCGGTTCAGGTACACAATAATAATGATTTAATTTGGCGGTCGGTTTAGAAGACACTTCCTAAAACGGGGCGTAGGGTTTTAAAAAGGGTTTCTCTTGTCTTCTCCGTCGTCGTGTCTCTGCAACTCGGAGTAAATAATTACGGCGGCGATCAAATGCCTCGGATTATCCCTCCCGAGAATCTAGGTTGCCCACCGATCCGTGCTTTAACCTTTGACTCTCTGGGCTTAATCAAAGGTGCCCACTTCTCTCTTTCTCTCTGTTTACTTGTGGGGATTAGATTATATAGAAGTTTTCTTTTTCCTAATAGATTTTTTTTTTCAATTTGATGTGCAGTGACTGAAGCTCGTGGTAAAGAGAGAGGGACTCCGACCGTAGTGAACACATGGGGCGAGATGAATGCTTCTAGAACCGTTCTTGCTGCTTCCATTGATGACCGGTTAAGGAATCCGGTAAAGTTTCATTCTTTTTATGTTGATGTTAAGTTAGGATTGGAGGTAGGTGTAGCTTAGTAACAGATTGATTTCTCTACTGCTGAAATGAGCTGCTTTTTTTTTAATATTAGCTTATAGGATTCGAGCTTGTGATTCTTAGTCTTGGAGACAATTATGGTAGTGCTAAGCCGAATTTGAGGTTTCCATTGTATTCCTTGTTCTATTCAGGCAATTAGTAGTTCGAGTTCTTTGTTTTGCTTGTCATTTTGAAACATTGAGTTTTGGCTTTGTTTAGTAGCGATTGAGAACTTATTCGTGTAGCATGTTCTCATTTTGTTTGCAACAATGTCATAATCTCTTACTGTATAGCACATGAATATTATTTTTTCCTGAGTTATAGTTGATCATTACTTCTGTAAAAGCATGTATCAGTTGGTGAATGTATTAGCAAATTTTGAGTTTTCATGCCTTACTTTGTAAAAGACAAAACTGTGAAATCTGATTTTATTGAAGAGAGCTTCATAAGTTGTGTTTTCCTCTTCATTTATTTTTTCTTGGGTCTTAAAGACAAACTCATCTGTCTGTTTTCTTCTTTCCTTTTTTTCCTTCCAAATGCAGCTTTTGGCTGTTGCAAGAAAAGATGGCAATGTAAGTTTTTCGTACTTTAAGCTATGTGTATTTGTGTAATATATTTCTATCCATAACCTAGCTAACATTTATCCTATCGTTTTGTTCTTTTCTGTCCTTTTCCATAGGTTGAGATTCTTAATCCTTGTAATGGTGATCTTCATTTTGCATACTCTGTATATGGTGATGATGGTTGTTCCCCTGAGGATAACGAAATTTCTGCCCTGCACTTATTCAGAAAAAAGATAGATGATCAAGCAGAAAGGTATATATACCTGAACACTGAAACAGTTTCTTCGAAATTTCCAGTGAATTATGTTTTGTATGTTGTGTTGCCATTGACGTTCTCAACAAAACTTAATGTTATTAGATCTTGCACATTGCTTACATGCACAAAAAAGGGAGATGTGAGCCTCAGATCAGTTAAATTTCCAGATGCACATAGTGATTCCACGGATGATTCTTCTCCTAAAACTTGGAAAGCATGTGGTTCTGGTGAAATATTGGTTGGTAAAGTGGATGGGAGCGAAAACTTCAGCGTATTTGGAGGGTTAGTAGTTAAAAAATGAATCGATTTGCTTATATCTGTGGATCATCTCGTTTTATATCTCAGTTTTGGTTGTTACTATATTGAAATGAATGTCTGATACAGGAGACGGGTTGAGGCCACTATATGGGATCTTGAACAATGTACTAAGATCTGGAGCGCCAAATCCGTGAGTTGCTTCCTCGTCTTCATGTCATTCACAACCTCTCAGTTTCTTTGATGAACTAACTAAGCCTTTACCGTCTCATCTCTGTTTGGTGCAGCCTCCTAAGGACAATCTCGGAATCTTCACACCCACCTGGTTCACTAGTGCTACGTTCTTGAGCAAGGATGATCACCGTAAATTTGTCACGGGCACCAAGTCTCACCAGGTTAAAACCTCTAGTTTCTTTTCTTACTGTATCTTGTCCTGATCACTCACATTTTAGTCTTGTCCTGATCACTAACATTTTACTTGTGCTGGAGACAGGTTCGTCTTTATGACATTTCTACTCAGCGTAGACCGGTCCTGTCCTTTGATTTCCGTGAGACCGCAATTACATCAATCGCGGAAGACCCAGACGGTCATACTATCTATGTCGGGAATGCTTCTGCTGACCTTGCTTCCTTTGATATACGAACAGGTTCATTGATTGTCTCTACTTATGTATTATAAACTAACATTGTATACTGAATCAAACAAATAATCAATCGTCTCTGTTGCAGGAAAGCTGTTGGGAAGCTTTTTAGGAAAATGCTCTGGAAGCATAAGATCTGTGGTTAGACATCCACAGCATCAAGTGATAGCTTCTTGTGGTATGATTCATTGTCACAACTTCACCTCCATATGCCGTTACAACAGTCTCATGTGTGTTGTTTTATTAGATTGTTCAACAGTCTCATGTCTGTGTTTTTATTGATTTGCTCAGGGTTGGACCGATATTTACGTGTTTATGACGTGAAGACACGCCAACTCATTTCTGCGGTATGCTCATCGACATACAACTAGTATTTTTTGGTCAAGTAGGGTGTTGCTTATCTATCATTGTTTTATTGTAGGTTTTCTTGAAGCAGCATCTTACAGGTCTTGTGTTCGACTCGGGCTTTACTGGAGAAGGTTTGTTTTCTATTGCCGTTGACAAATCAGAACTATTTCTGTTTTCCTCCGTTAGTATGTTTGTAAGATGATTGGTTAATATGGCTGAAGCAGAGACAGCTGTAGCAAACACGGTTGCTGAGGCTGAAACAGAGGAGATCATGGAACAGGAAGACGATGAAACAGAGAAGGTTCCTGTGAAACGGAAGAAGTCAAAGAAAGAGAAACGCAGTAGAGAAATAGACTTTGAGGATAAAGACGATGAGGAGAATGAAGATGGGACTGAGAAGGCTCCTGTCAAAACAAAGAAGTCAAGGAAAGAGAAACGCAGTAGAGAAAATGTCCCTGAGGCTGAAGAGAAAGACGAGCTAAGAAGCAAGAAGTCACGAGAGCACAAGAAGATAACCAAGAAAGTGAAACACAATCAGGAGGAATACTAGGTTTTGAAGACATTGTTAACTTTGCTCTGATCTGAGTAACAGTTTTGAACAAAACATTCATGCAAGAAAGTAAAAGAGTTCGTGTGTTTTTCCTTATTTCTATAAAGACTAGTTTTGAACGAAACCTCTTCTTAAGGTCTAAAATCGTTGGGAGAGCTACAATGTTCATTAAAAGACTAAAAAACACATTTTAAACAACAATCCTGCATCATTCAACTCATTGTTAGAAAGAGGGCGAAACCAAATATTAACCATGTCTCTCTTTTCTAATGTCAACATTGCTGCAACTTCCTGGATTTTCATACTGTCGCAAAATTTGTCGGGATCTGTTCAAGCCGGAAGCTTAAGTTTGGTGTTGGTTTTCCAGCTAAAACGAAATAGAAAGGGATCCAAAGTGTCAGTAACATGATCAGTATCAGTTATGTAAAAGGTTTAAGTTCAGACTGGTGGGGCTACATTACCTTATGTAGTAGTAGTAGAAGAAATCAGCGTAGAGAGCTGTTTGGACAAGCCCGGACACACAAGCTGGAAAATGCAAATATATGTAAAATTAGCAAAGAGGAAAAACAAGTGGTAAAAATGTAATTAGTCTTCTTTGTTGAAAGATTACAAATCCATCTAGTGAAATGATCTTCTGTGAAATAGCGATAGATCCAGTTGATGATATAGAGTCCACGATACGCCCTGCAAGTTAAATCATTACCCATGTGAGTGCATGCTAAATATTCCTCAAGTCTGCACATTGAGATTTTGCGTACAGGACACAAAGTATGCATCAGAACCAAATGCATAGCAAGGGCAAACCAGTCTAACTTCCTTTTGACAAAGAGTGCAATTAGTTCAGCTCAACTTCTAGACAGACAAAAATTAGAAGGAATAACAATGTATAGACTTCTGAGATATATGCAAGTGTTTCTCATTGATCAAATTAACAAGTGTATGAACTATGAAAGATAATAGTATATCAATAGGCTGAAACCAATTCTAAACACACCTAAAGAGAATGCATGTTGCCAGTACTCATGCTAAATCTACATTGAGTTCCAAAACATGAATCTGTAAAAGGCAGTGGGGTAGAGTAAGCAAATGCATATGTCTAAAAAAATTACGTACCCGAGAAAGAGGACATATTGCCCAGTCAAATTGTCGACATTTCCACTTCTCTGTAGCAGAACCAACTGGGGAAGGATAGCAACTGCCTCCAAGTAGATAGAAAAGGCCCAGAATACCTGAAATTATTTTGAATTCACAGAATTAACAAATGCACTTATATTCTGAGTGAAGTCAGCTGCACAGGTGAAACTTTTACCAGGAGCATATATTTGACAAATACATATGAAGGTAGTAAAGGTAAGCGATCTTGGTGAAGTGCATATACGAGTTATTAAAGTTTTCTACGAAACGTTAATCAAAGTACATTTTGGCCAGAATAGTAACAGCAAGACACAGATGCCACTAATCCATGGGCACCTTATGGAACATACATAGGTAACCAGGACACAGCAGGTTCCATTAAATGGAAGCAAACAAACCTTTAACGATGCGACAGTTTGACATTCAAAGAGTTTCTCAAAAACAAACAGGGAGATACTGAGAGGTTGTATATGTAGTACAACGTTTAAACAAGCTTTAGCACCAACTGAAAAAAAGTTTTCACATATATAACTATAAAAGCCAGACTCAAATCGGTTGTGAAAAGAGTAGAATTCAATGTATTTACATAGATGATAATATATTCTACCAGTAGCCAAGATAAATACCAAATCCAAATGATACAAGATGAAAAGAACTGACATTATCCATCATAATCACCAAGCACATATAGTGTTTAAGAATATACTTAAGCATCAGGATTATGAAGTTCAGCCATATCTAAGCGTTCTGTATAACGAATTAACCAAAAAGAAGATTGCACAACATATGGGAGTAAGCTACACAACCACATTGATATGTTCCGATAAGTATTCGATTTCCTAGTCCCTACAAACTAAAAAAATACAAATCAATGTGAAATTCATATGGAAAAATACCTCTTGAATTGTGAACTTTTCATTCAGGACAAGTGCCAGAACAAAACATGCTAACACAACAAACTGATGACGAAATGTGTCAAGGTCCTTATCGTATGACCTCCTCACAAGTGGATGCCTACGCATACACCAAACGATAGCCAAAGAGCTGGCAATGAAGACAATCTTCATAACGCTGTTGTAGAGAGAAACGTAATCCGTAAACAGATCCAAGTAGCGAGTCAAGAACACAAGCGCATATAGCTCTTGAGTCTTGAGAGAGATTCCTATTAGCCAACAAAATTCCAAAATTCAAAACAACAAAAAAAATGATAAGAAGCAGCACAATGTATGATAAAATCTCTTAGGCAAACAGATCTCTCTTTCGTTTTAGAAACTCATAAGATTGAGATTTCACCACTATCTTGACTTGAAATTGCAAACTAACCAAACACGGATTCGCCTCAAAAACCGATCACAAAACCTCAATAAAAAAATTGCATTTGGAAGCTATGGTTCGAAGCAAAACGCGATTGTAATCGTTCTCTTCGAAACATAAAACAACATTTCCAACGGAAAAGAGAGAACTCACCAGCGCAAGACTTGGTAGCGTAAATTTTGAGAAGAAGGATTAAGATACTGGTCAAGTGAGTCATATCGCCAGCAAATCGAAAGATATTCATGGTTGACCACAACACGGGAGTGAGAGAGAGAGAGAGAGATACAACTCAAAACGATTCCAAAATTTTCCCAGAAAAATCAAAAATCCAAAAGAAGAGAAAACGAAATCAAACGATTCTTCTCTCTTCGAATCGAGAGAGAAAGAGAAGAAGAAGAAGGAAGAGAGCGAGAGAAGGAAGAAAGGGGTGCCGTAGCTGCACGTTTCAGGTTTTTGCAGAAACTCGTTCAGAGGAGACGATGACGTGGCAATCTGGAACGGTCTCTAACGTGTGAGTGTGTGCTTTACTTATTTCTTAATACTGCAATTTAGTCCTTCATTGTTCCATTAATTACTGATTTTTAACCTAAATTAGAGACCAAGAAGATGCTTTTTTTTTTTTTATAATTTTCGAAAGGTGGAGTTATCTGGTACGTCGCACCTTTGGTTAAAGTAGAACGCGTCAGCTTTCGGTGAGTCTATATATTGCGCGAAATTAAGACACGTGTTAAGTAAACAGTGATGTGGCAGCTTGGCGGTACGCGAATTGGTGCGGCGTTTACTAATTTTTAATTCCACGTGTCCTATGTTTGAAACAAAAAAAAGGACAGTTAGAAATGACTCGGATAGATAATTGGACCCGTAACATAGCTTGTNTTTTTTTTTTTTTTTTTTTTTTTTTTTTTAACATCTAAAACATTTTATTAATACGAATCAGAGTACAGAAGATTAACAATGAGAATAATAATACAACCAATAGTGTATGTAACTAAAAAACGACAAAGAAAAAACTTAATCTGTGGATATAAACGATAATTGGACCGGTAACATAGCTTGTTTATTAATGGATATGGGCCTTTTGAGATTAGTTATCACTAACCCAATGTTATAACCAAATTTGATTATTATGAACCACATCTATGGTACCAAAAATTTATAGTCTTTGTAGCTTGGTAGACCTGTGTCTATAAATATGTGTTCTTGAGACTATAAAGATGTGTTCTTTACAAATATGTGTTCTATTGTTTGGTTTTGTGCTTAGTGCCCTGATTCAAATCTTTTCTTTTTCTTCTAATTCTGTGAAGATAGTTAGAAATGACTCGGTTAGATAATCTATAGTTACTCATAATTTATAAATAAATATATATAGCGATATTCAATGCGTCGCTTCAACGTTCAAAATTTCGTTTGTCTTGTGAACGACTAGACAAACATGAAAATGATGTATAAACGTCATTTAAACCAAAAAAAATTATGTATGAACGTTCATCATGACTCATGGAAACATAATATTTGTTTTGTTTTTTTTTTTCCTTAGTCAAAGAAATCTAAAGCATTAGTAATGCCTCCCTTCGACGTTAGAATAGACACCGTGGTCGGTCTGATTTTTTTGCCGTGAGTGTTCGAACTACCGATTTTGAAAATCTATACCATTTTTCAATTGTGTATCTCTTAAGAGTATACCATGTATCAAACAGTTCTGAAATCAAACACATGTTCTCACATCCGAAGCAGTAAGCACACTTAAACCAGTTTCCCTGATTAATTAAATAAGCTAAATATAGATAACGGGGCATCACGTGTCGTGATTCGCTATACAATGCAACTACGACAATCGACAAAGTCGCCGCATTTGTAATTTTATGTTGTGATGTTTATTAAGGTTGTTCAGACATGAGGTTTTAAAGGTTGATAAGTCATAATGGAGTCAGTTTTTTCGAAAGAAAAATAACGTGTTTTTTTGTGAAATATTATTTTAAAATAAAAATAATTAAACCAAAACAATAACATTATGTTTAGAATATTTAGAAAATATTAAATTTTGAATTTCTTAAGATGAACACAATAAATTATTAGGTTTTTCTTTACATATTCCAATAATATGGAAATATTTTGATTGTAATGTTTAAAACTAAAGAAGATCTAAAGTTGAGTTAGGTTTAATATTGTTACCAACGCAACAAAGAAAGTGAACTTCCTTTAGCTTAACACTTTTTTTTCTCAGTTTGTATTCTCTTTCGACGCGCCTTCAAAGGTATCGGCGACACGTTGCACTTGTATCTTTCAGAGTCAACGCTTCACTAGCATAGGGTTCTTCTTACTTTATGGTTACGGAGGACAGAGTTATTTTATTGTATTATGGAGTATGTAATACTTATAATACGTGTTATTATTACTGGAATAATTAATCTTTAACAGAGCATATAAGAAATAGTAGTAAAACATACTATTTGGTTTATCTTATACTCATATTCATCGTCTTGCTTGTAGTTTACAAATTCTGTTTAAGAGCTTATAAAATTATCAATATGTTAACTAAAACATATAAAAACTGAGAAACAATCTAAAAATAGTATATTTTACACGTGTATTCTGAAATTTTAGTTTCAAATGCAACGTCAATTAGATTTTTCTTTTTAACAATGTTATTAATTCTTTCATATCGGTTGAATCGTGAAATGTAAAACATTAATATAAACATTGTGATGTATTTAATTGACTTAAATGTTTTTTTGTTAAAGGGTATGCAATTTTATAAATTAGTGTTCAAATTGACTATTTCCGGATTTAAGTCTATACAAAATTCCAAAGGTCAATCCACAAACATCAAACCGAATTAAACCATCTAATACAAAACCAATTCGGGTTTACAAAACCAAACTAAACCGGACGATATGAAATCCAAATCTACAACTGAAAAACACAATTGCAACTGTTGACTATGGATTACATATACTCACCAAAGTAGAATTTCTGGTGAGTCTAGATGGCGCGAGTCGAACGAAGATGGTGATCCAACTTAAATGTTTTGTAGCAAAGATAAAGAAAAAAACACTCTTGAATACTTGTCAAAAGATATAAAAATAGTTGTTGAGTTTATGTCTTTTTGAATATTGAGAAATGAGAACTTGGAATATGTATTTGTATCTTTGTTTTTCTTGTTGGCCGGCCTAATTTTTATGATATATATGGGGAGAAAAAAAAGATAATCCAAAATCAGATACCGAAACCTATCAACCAATCAAATACTAAACATCATTGACCTATATTGATTTGTCAATAGTATTCATTTCTACTCCTTCCCGTATTAATCAACTCAAACGAATTTAAGAGGGGGTATTTAACTTGATGTTTTAAGGATTTGATAGGATTTTAATATTTTAGAATTTTGAAAGATTTCAGAGATTTTTAGGAGATTTGATTGTATTTTAGATATTTTTTTATTTTTTCTTTTTAGAAAATAAAATGTGATTCTATAAGATTCTGTGAGATTTTATTGGTAAACTTGTGTGATTTTAAAATATTTTGCAATACAAAAAAAAGAAAGAAAATCTGTCGAAAAAGAAAGAAAGAAATTGTGGGAGATGAAGACGTAAACTTGTCTGAGATACCACCACACAGCCTAAATTATGCAAGAAAGAAAAAGAAGCTTTAAGTGAGATGAAGAACAGAGGAAGAAGATGAGCAAAAGGGAGAAGAAGAAGGTGGAAGACACATGAGGAGAAGAAGGAACAAGTCAATAAGGAAGTTGGGTTTAGTAGTTTTGTGTGTGTGTTGTAAGAAAAAATCCACGTGATCCTATATTTCAATGGTTCTCTATAGACAATAACCAAAACAGCAGAGTAAAGGGATATAGAGAGAGAAGCAAACATGAATGGAAGAAAAAAAAAAAAAAGCAAACGTGAAACAAAAAAATGTCGTGTGATGAGATACAACTTGAGGAAGAAGATGATGTGGCCATAGTTTCAGTATTAAATAGTTTCAGCATTCTCTATTGTGTAATCGGACATGAGAGAAAATTGTCATAAGTTACTTGTGTTCTGTTCTAATTTTCATTGTTAAACACTTGATTATCCCATAATTGTGACCTATCATCGTGAATGTATTTCTACGAACAGAGATGGTCTGCGGAGAGTTGTCGGAGTTATCTGCAGAGAAAGCTTACAGAACAAATATGGTGGTAGTTTTAGGACTGTGTTTTTTTTGTTTTGTTTTTAATGAAATCCTTTAAAATTCCACCTCAAAGGGTATGATTTTGAGAGGAGTATTTTTTAACTAAAAAGCAAAGAAAAAGTCTCTTAGAATCATTCAAAGTAGTATTCTAAAAAAAGTTGTGATATTTTGAGTAACAAGAGATTTTAAGTTGGTTTTATAAACTATTGATTGAATAACAAGAGATTCTGAATTATTTTAAAGGATTTTATAAAAATCTTAGTTGAATAACATATGATTTTATAAGATTTTTTAAAATTCTTAATTGAATAACAGAGTATTTTAAGAATACTTTAAAATCCTTTAAAATGTTAAGTTCAATATCTCCCTCTAAATTTCTTTTTGTCGTATCAATTAAACACGATTCAACAAGGAGAATTACACAGTACGTATAAGTTTCCTTTGAATTATTAAATGATGTGTTTTCATTTCACATATCATGTCGTTACGTACGCTAGAGTTGCCGACCTATATATAGTAGAACCTCTATAAATTAATATTCGCTATAAATTAATAAATTCGTTTGGTCCCGAGTTAGGCCAATGTAAAAAATGATACATTTTGATAAAATAATAAGATAATAATTTTTTTAGAATTCCTATATAAAAATATGGTCCATCAATATCATAAATTAATAATTAAATAAACTAATATATATATATATATTTAAGAAAATCGAATGAAATATGATTTTACTGTTATTTGCCTATTATTAAATTTGCATATGGTTGTTAGAGTTTTTTTTCTAATCTTTCTCACTCATCAAAAGATGAGATTCTATCCGTTACATTTCAGTATTGACTTTGTTACTGCAGAAAAAAAAAAAAAAAAGATAAACTTTTCCAGAGATAGAAATAAAAAAATCTGACAACGAAGAAGAAGAAGACATAAGAAAATTCTGAGCCTTTCAATTCATTCATATACGATTACGCGTTCTTCTTCTTCCTTCTTCCTTCTCTCTTTCCCAGAAAGTATCATTGAAACCCTTTTTTCACTTTTTCTTCTGACTTTTTTTTTCTCTTTCTTCGCTGAAGAATCTTTAGTTTTCATTTTTAGATTCTGTTTTCTTCTTCGTATAAACATATATAAAGTTTCGATTTTTTTTCGATTCTGGGTACACGAGATTAAACCCCCCCCCCTCCTTTTCCATGGCCTCCGCGGCGATATTCTCATCTCTCCGACGGAGGAGATCGCCGTCTCTGGAAGCTTTTCTTGCCCCCGTTGACCTTTCCGGCGTAGCTCTTGTTCAAACCCTAGCTTCCATTTCAACAGAAGTCGTATCTTGTTTCAGCGGCGTTAGATTCACGTTCCAACGCAAGAACGCTCGTTCTCTGATTCGCAAGATCGAGATCTTCGTCGTCTTGTTCGAATTCCTCGCGGATTCGAATTGGGGGTCAAGAATTAAAAGAAGAGGAAGCAGCTCTGTTTTTTTCTCCGAATCAACGGCGTTGCTCTGTTTAAAAGAGCTTTACCTTCTTCTCTACCGCTCCAAGATCCTCATCGATTACTGCGCTCAATCTAGTAAGTTATGGCTATTGCTACAAAACCCTTCAATTTCTGGGTATTTCCATGATTTAAACCAAGAAATCTCCACTCTTTTGGATGTTTTCCCTGTCAACGACCTCTGTTTAAGCCAAGACATCACAGAGCAATTCGAGTTGTTGCAGAGACAGTCGAGGAAATCGAAACTGTACATCGACAAAAACGACGAGTCCTTACGCGAAACGTTTTATTCCTTTCTTTATGCGTTCGAGAGCGGTGAGATTCCGAGTCCTGTTGATCTGAGATCCTTCTTCGTCGAGAAACTGAAGATTAAAGACTCTGAGAGTTGTAGAAACGAAATCGAGTTTTTGGAAGAACAGATTGTGAATCACGACGGTGACTTGGAGCCTACTGGATCAGTGATTAACGGGTTTGTAGCGATTACAAGGTACTGTAGGTTTCTGTTGTTTGGATTCGAAGAAGATGGTTTGGAGTGGTGGATTGAGAATCCTAAGAAGCCACGAAAAGGGTTCGTTGCTCAGGAGATTGGGGACACGTTTATAACTGTGCCAAAAGATTTTGTTTGTCCCATCTCTCTTGATTTGATGACAGATCCTGTGATTATATCTACAGGGCAGACTTATGATCGGAGCTCTATAGCTAGGTGGATTGAAGAAGGGCATTGTACTTGTCCTAAAACAGGACAAATGCTTATGGATTCGAGGATTGTTCCTAACCGAGCTCTTAAGAATTTGATTGTTCAATGGTGTACAGCTAGTGGTATATCTTATGAGTCTGAGTTTACTGATTCTCCTAATGAGTGTTTTGCTTCAGCTCTTCCTACTAAAGCTGCGGTTGAAGCTAACAAAGCTACTGTATCGATTCTTATTAAGTATTTAGCAGATGGTTCTGAAGCAGCTCAGACAGTTGCGGCTAGGGAGATACGTCTTTTAGCTAAAACGGGAAAAGAGAACCGTGCGTTCATTGCGGAAGCGGGTGCGATACCGCACTTGTGCCGTCTTCTTAAATCCGAAAACGCTATTGCGCAGGAGAATTCAGTGACAGCGATGTTGAATCTATCGATTTATGAGAAGAACAAGAGTCGGATCATGGAGGAAGGTGATTGTTTGGAGTCTATAGTAAGTGTTTTAGTTTCAGGTCTCACAGTTGAAGCGCAAGAAAACGCAGCAGCTACATTGTTCAGTCTCTCTGCTGTACATGAGTATAAGAAACGGATAGCGATCGTTGATCAATGCGTTGAGGCGTTAGCCTCGCTGCTTCAGAACGGGACACCGAGAGGGAAGAAAGATGCGGTTACAGCGTTATATAACTTATCGACACATCCAGATAACTGCAGTAGGATGATTGAAGGAGGAGGTGTGTCTAGTCTCGTTGGAGCACTCAAGAACGAAGGCGTAGCTGAGGAAGCAGCAGGAGCTTTGGCTTTGTTAGTAAGACAATCTCTTGGCGCTGAAGCTATAGGGAAAGAGGACTCCGCTGTGACGGGGCTCATGGGGATGATGAGATGCGGAACACCGAGAGGGAAAGAAAACGCGGTCGCTGCGTTGCTCGAACTCTGTAGGAGCGGTGGAGCAGCTGTAGCGGAGAAAGTGTTGAGAGCACCTGCCATTGCGGGGTTACTTCAAACGCTTTTGTTTACCGGGACAAAACGGGCTAGACGTAAAGCAGCATCGCTTGCTCGTGTTTTCCAAAGGCGGGAAAACGCAGCGATGCGGTCTGGTGGTTACGGGTTTGTAGGGAATTCGAATGGTAATAGAGACGGTAGTTTTACAACCGATGTCTCTGTACCGATATCAATCTCAATCTCCGTACCTGTGTTGTGATATCTATATGGTTTAGTGAAAAAGTTCTAAAAGAGGTACTCTTTTTTGTTGTTGGTTGGTGGTGTTTGTTTCATTCACTGTATGTCTATATTATATACATTTATTGGTTGGGAAAGGTATAATACAAGTAATATTTTAGAGGTGATGAAAAAGATAACAAAAAAAGATTTGTGTATGGGTCTTTTCTTGTATGTGTATTGTATTTGGATGTATAAGCTATGAAAACCTCAGCATTGTGATCGTTTACTAAATAAAGAACTTGCTTTTCTGTACTAAACTATTTGAAATGTCTAGAAAATTAAATCGAAGAAAAGATTTGGTTGGAAAGGTTGTCAAAAAGAAATAAACAACATTTTAATGCGGTTTGACCAAAAAACACTTTAGATAATTTCTTAATTAATGAAAGAATAAAATAAGTTGGTGCATATATCTCAAGAAATAATGTGTCTAGTTTTGGATCATGAATCTAATAATGGTGAGTTATACTTAGATTTAAAGATAAAAATAAAATTTTCATAAGAGAATGATCAAGTAAGAAGACTTGAAAGTATTGACTAATGGAGAACCCTTTAAGGAGAAAAACATTCAACAAAAAGAATAATTAGATAACAAAGAAAGAAGGGAGATAGATAAAGTGAGAGTTGGAGTATTATGATTTGGATGGTTTCTCCACTTGTGAAATTGATAGAAGAATATTAAATTAAAAAGGAGTTCAAAGATATTCATTACAAAAGGTTGAGAAAGAGAGAATCTCTAGTGAAGTGGTGAGTTGGGACACCTTAACTTCGTATTCTTTTTTTTTCCTAAGCTTACTAAGTGGATCTCAACATTATAATTCTTTATAAAGTAAATTATAATTGTGTTTAAATGATTTAAAATAAGAATCTAAAGCAGTTTATAGCATGTAAGAACTTGTAAACTATAAAGATCGAAGTTTCAAATTTGGTTAAAAGAAAGATGTCCATTTCAAACTCCAATAGATTTGAAGCCTCTATTTTAAAGATAAGATGATTCGTGAAAATGTTATTGAAGAGACACAATATATTATGGGGCAATTGCATTTTTTGTACTTTTATTTGCATTTGAATGAAATCACACATATTATATTCGATTTTCGAGAAACATAACCACTAAGGGTGCTGAAATTACAGTTGACTCTTTTAAGAACAAACAAAAAATAGAAGCCGAAATAACAGATTTAACCCGAGGAAGTCTGCAATAGATATCTTTACGGTTGATTTCAAATTGACGTCAAATGGAAGACATAAAAATATGTCTACTCCTTAATTATAGTTTAAATTTTAATTAAAAAAATTATAAAAAATAATTTGGTAAACCTATTGACCAAATAATAACCACATAGACTTCATGCATTGTAATAAAATACATTTACATATAAACTAGTCAAATTATGGGAGGAAAGACTGATTAGGTTAAAATTATTTGATTTAGGGTTTGCTTAAGTAGATTTCTCTGTAGACTATTGGTGGTTGACTTTCTTATGCCATCAACTATTAATATTAGTCCTAGGCGTTCGGTCAGAACCGAGAGAACCAAACCGATTAAACCAAGATGTTCGGTTTTCGGCAGCATCTGTGAGAGGATCAACAAACCGATCGACGAAATTAATTTGGTAATTCGGTTCCCAGTTCGGTTCGGTTTGGCGGGACACATAACCAATCGGTTTTAATTAACCGAGTTATATATACCTAATTTTCACTAACCCTAATAATTTTCATTTCTTTCTCTTCCACCTTCTGCCTCTCTCTCTGGCGATAAGCGATTCTGAAACTGAAAAAATCTGTCTCTCATCAAATCATCATCATAATCACCTTTCTTCTTCATCTTCGTCATCTACAGCTCTTCTCTCTATCAAACATGGTGTAGAGATCGACCTTTTCGCTGTCCAAACCCTAATCTCGAGTTTTAGACAGGTAATGTCTTCTTCTTTTCTTTGTCTTCTGCTATGATGCTTTGTTGTTTGCTTCTCGTTAATCAGTGTATTAATGTGTGGGTGGTTTATTATTTTGACAGATCTGAAGATTGTAGCAATGGCTAGATCAGAGCCAGATCTGGTGGAATTTGAACGACGATGTCGATGATGATATTGACGCCGCTGCCGGTATTACTTCAGCTTCTCTCGTAAGAATCCATCTCTCAACTTCTTCTCCTTATCGATTCTCTCATTTCCAAATTTTAATGACGACTCATCGTTTACTTGTTATTTTCTTTTGGTACTAGATCTGAACTCAGAAGATCTCCGAGTTCGTATCTTCTCCGTTTGAGCAATGGCTTTCGATTGCCCCATTTCTATTTCGCCGCTGGTTTTGCCTGAGTTCGATCATAATCAGCCGGGTTCAATCGATGAAAAGAGTTTCGGATTCGGGCTTCCCAGTTTTGATTTCGGCGGATCCATGGAGCTAATGGCTGTGCCTAAGAAGAAGGTCACGGAACTCTCAGTCTCTCTTATTTGGTTTTTCTCCTTTTCGTTTTCCTGCTTCTGAAATGTTAAAAATTTCATTAGGGTTTTGAATTATTGTGACGTCTGGGTTTAAGCTCAGTTCTAAATTGATTTGGTTCCTTAAGGCTCATATGTTCTTGGGTGTTCGGAGCTATCTACTATGAAAATGTGTATATTTTTTCTCCTTGGAGAATGATAGTGTTAATCAAAGTTGTTCTTTATGAAAAATGCAGATTTCTAAACACAAGAGAGGGATAAGAAATGGGCCAAAGGCTCTTAAACCTGTTCCTGTGATCATCCGTTGCAGGTTATAGATTTGCTTCTCTTGTTGCTTTATCTGTTTGTCACTGTTTCATTCAATAGCTGAAGTATAAGCGCATATGCTTTCTGATTCAATATTCTGTCCTTTAGCATCCCTTTTCAGAAACTGTATATCATTTAAGTAACTAGAACTGTGAACCTTTAACAAGTTTGATGAAATAACTTCTTGTGTTCATTGCGGTATAATAGTCAACTTGTTTGGCCGTGGCAATAAATCACACTTGTTTGGCCTTGGCATATGCTTGATTTTGTATTTGTATCGCTTATCATGATCTCATGATGAGGGCACTTGTATATACCGTTGTTTAAGTGCATACTCTTTTGTGTTCCAAGAGTTGCGGGCGAGTTAAGCTGCCACATTTCTTTTGTTGCAGCGGTGAGCGGCTAAACCCTAGTGAGCAAGGCAATTCGAACAACTGATAAAGGTTTTCAATATGATCACTCCTTGTTGGATATCAAGAGGCAGCAACCTTGGCTTTTTTAGTAGTAGACTCGAGTGATATGATAGACTTAGTTGATGCTGTTTTGGAAAACTATTTGGGTTTTTGCTGCAAGATCAATATGCTCATGCTTCTTACGCTTGCTGTGTCAATACCTCATAATTTCTTAGAGTGTTTCAAGGGTAATTATTGGTGTATCATAGTTAAAATAGCTCACAGGTGTGATCGCTGTTGTTTGTTTAGTAGGTCTCTCTCCCATTGTGACAGAGAGAGCACAACAATAATAACCCTAGGTAGAAAAGATTGTTATATCCGAAGACTCATCATGCTCATTTCCTACTTCTTTATTGTTTTACAAGGAACTATACAAAACTGGAGTACCACTCATGTGAAAAAAAACCCTTGATTTGATAACAATCTAAGATTTAACTATCTCGATCTTCCTCTTCATCATAGTTGAATGGTAGCGGAACTGATTTGAATGCTCTGAATTTTCCCACATTGTTCAAATGCTCGTTCTCCAACCTTCACAACCAGACAAAGCAAGAACCCTTAAGTAAAAAATGCTTTAAACGGAGCAAGCACAGTGATTAATTTTTTTTGGGTTCAGAAGTTACCTAAAGAAATTCCAGATACCACGACGTATGATCTCAAGAGCAGCAAGAAGAGCAACCATAGTTTCAAGATGTAAGAACACGAAGTTGAAATCCAGCACGGTCTGCAGCCACGCCAACCTCAACACAATGTTTACGACCTACAAAGAAGAGAAGACAGAAACAAAATTATAAAGAAAAACTAAACAGAATATGAAACTGTTCCTTTTAAGTTTCTTAATTCTCACCATTGCAATGTAGTAAACAGATTTGTGAGGAACAAGAATCTTCTCTCTCAACCAATATTTAGATGGATTGTGAAGCAATCATACTCTTCTCTACATTATTATTAACTACTAGTTGTCTAACAGTTAGAGTCTTAGAGATAGGATTGTTGTAGAAAAAGTTTAACTTAAATATCAATAGAAAAAAGAAAATAAATATTAATTGTGTGAATGTGTTGTATCGCCCACTATGAATTTATCGCCGCCGTTTCATCTTCGAACTAAAAAAATCAAAAAAATCTTTATATAAAAATTTTCAATTAAAGTTTTTTTCAATTATACAGACTTCACACAGAACTCCAACACGTTGACTTCAAAAATAAGTCTAAGTTAATCACCTAACTGCCTAAGAAAACCAAAAACTTGATTTCTCCATATGTATAATATATAATCATGTCAAAAACATATAGAAGCAAGTACATAACATATATCAAAGAATACAACAAGAAAATCTTAAAAATTATTCACCAATTTGCAATAAATTGGTTTACAAATTTTGCCGACTTCATGTTGATGTCAAACGAGTAGACATCAACAAGCCTCTACGGAGAGACTTTAACTCGAAGCCTATTTTGTGTGGTCTATTTTTGCAATTACAATTTAAAAAAGCAGACACCAGATGAAGTCTACTAGGATAGTTGACTTCTTTTGTTGTCTTCCTTTGTTAATTTTTTGGTCAGTTTTGCAATTAAAAACATAGAACAGAGTAGATTTCTTACGAAGTTTCAACAAGTTAAATTCGATTACAGTCAACTCTGGTTATTTTTGCAATTGACCAAACCATTGACTTGGTAGAAGACTTCTAGCTGACAAGTAGACTTCATCTATTCGTCAACTAGAAAAAGTAAACTTCGTTGTGGTTAGTTTTGCAATTAACCAAGTTTGACTTTCGCCAAGTAGACTACGTATGAAGTCTCAAGGAATGTTGACTTTGTTTGCAGTCTGCCGTGGTCATTTTTGGGGTTGACCAACATTTTAATTTTTTAACTAGTAGACTTCTTTTGCAGTCAACTAATTAATTTTATATCAATAATATTCCGGTTAATGTTTTTATATTTTGGTCAAATCCAAAAATAGTCACTATAAAAGTCTACTCTTTTATTATCGGAAGAAGACTTCGTCCGACAGTCATAACTAAAAAGTCAAGAATTTGGTCAATTGCAAAAATACACTTTAGTAGACTGCAAACGAAGTATCCGACAGAAAGATTATAATGCAGTCTGAACCATATTTTTTTGTTTTCAAATGAAATTAAGGAGACTGAAATTTCAGTCTACGGGCTCGAAACTCGATAAATTTTTAATTGCAAAATTGACCACATAGTAGACTTTACATGATATTATAACGATTAAACTAACAAATGAAGTCTAATTTCGCAAAAAAATCAAGGAAAATCACGAAATCTACCGGAAAATAACCTTATTGGTGGTTGTTTCGCAATGTCAAGCACCGAGGACGTCGTCTTTAGTCACCACGGAAGAAACCCAGCACCAATTCAATCACTATCCAAGAATCATGACATCTAACAAGATGAATGCACTTGCAAATTTTCTTGGATTAAAATGGACAGGAGATGAAAGAAAATGAAGTTCGCATAGCATTGAGTGTTTTTTAAGCTTACAAATTCAGGTTATTGAAGCATTAAGAGCTTCAAATTTGGTTGTTCATGGTTGTTGGAAAATTGATGGTGGTGGCACAACCATAAATAAAAGAAGAAGATGAGGATATGAATGTAATAAACATTTTCGCAAGAAATTCAAATAAATTAGAAATAATGGCTTTTTTGTGAATACAATGAACAAATAAGGATTTATTTGGGAGAAAATGACAAATGTTGGAGAGAGAAAAAGAGATAGTCAGTTTTGCAATTGACTCAAGTTAGGGGTCTAGTTTTGCAAGCACCCCTATGATTAATGCATAATTTATTTTATTTTCAGTTATAATTTTATTTTAATGTGTGAGTTAAATGTATTGTGTTTATTGGGTCTTAAATATTGTTTAAA
>NC_025698.1:14874676-14878267 GCF_000633955.1 Camelina sativa
AAATTTTTAATTGCAAAATTGACCACATAGTAGACTTTACATGATATTATAACGATTAAACTAACAAATGAAGTCTAATTTCGCAAAAAAATCAAGGAAAATCACGAAATCTACCGGAAAATAACCTTATTGGTGGTTGTTTCGCAATGTCAAGCACTGAGGACGTCGTCTTTAGTCACCACGGAAGAAACCCAGCACCAATTTAATCACTATCCAAGAATCATGACATATAGCAAGATGAATGCACTTGCAAATTTTCTTGGATTAAAATGGAGAGAAGATGGAAGAAAATGAAGTTCTCATAGCATTGAGTGTTATTTAAGCTTACAAATTCAGGTTGTTGAAGCTTTAACAACTTCAAATTTGGTTGTTCATGGTTGTTGGAAAATTGATGGTGGTGGCACAATCGTAAATAAAAGAAGAAGATGAGGATATGAATGTAATAAACATTTTCGCAAGAAATTCAAATAAATCAGAAATAGTGGCATTTTTGTGAATACAATAAATGAACAAGAATTTAATAAGGAAAAAATGGCAAATGTTGGAGAGAAAAAAAAACATTGCAATTGACTCAAGTTAGAGTCAACTTTTTGGAAGCATCCCATATATTATCAGTAAAATGGAAAATGTCATCATCAATAATTATCTTTGTGTAGAGGATTTATAAGTTGGAGATTTATGATTACAAATTGATAGTATAAGATAAAGTCGTCCACCATGTTTTGTTCTTTTTTTTGAAGTGGTTGTGATCTTATTGTGTTTTTGTCTTTTTGGAGTTATGTATCATGTGCGTATGCGCATTAACACCCGACAATCTACGATAATAATCATATCATCAAATACTTTAATACAATTTTTATATTTCTTTTTCATTATGTCAATTACTAAGGTTAAAAGTACATTAAAATTAACGAAAACGAACTTGCGAAATTGGAATTTTTTTTGGTGTATTTTATATGTTATTAAGTCTATTGAAACTTTAAAGAAATGCGCAATCATATATTCATACCAAAATATCATTCCAGCTTTGTGGATGAGAGGTACGAGAAATCATAACGATTGTTTGAAATGGATAGATGTTTTTTACTTTCTGTAGTGTTACTAAATTGTGTGATGTATGTAAGTAATCTCTAGACCGCAATGGTCTTTGTCCGCCTAGTACGAATCCAATTCCGATATCTACTGAGCTTTAGTGGTTTTACTAAGTTCTTTCCTTTTACTATCTTTAAAGACTTTATAACTCAATAAGTCAATATCATACTAATAGTAATATACGATACATTCAAAATATTGACTTTGACTCGACGCTCACATGTTGGCTACCAAGAAAAATTACTAGATTGGATCAATTCAGACGTTGTTTTCCACAAGTCCTCCATTGACTTATTTATACAGCTGGGTGGTTTCCAAATTCTAACCTGTTTTTTAGCTAACCAATGCCGAAAAAGTGAAGAGCAAGCTTAAAAAATGGTGTTGAGACCCAATGCTAGGATGATGTTTTACATTCAAACATTTAGACAAGAAAAGTACTGAGACAAGAGTTAAAAAAGTTTCCTTTCTTAAGTTGCATTGATGAAATCAGAGTTGTGTGTTCCCTAAGTTAACAGAGGAGACAAACGATGATGATAAATTACATCCAGAACAGACCCATATTTTTCCTCTTCAGACTCGCCACACAAACCTCTATAACTGAAAGAAGCTGAAAAAACCACTCTCTTTCTTTATTTTTAGTACGAGTTTTGCCAGAGCTGCTGCTGGGTTTGATTCGACTGTTGACCAGCCTGAGACCCAGCACCATCCCTAGGGTTTTGCTGCTGGCGCTCGAGTGACATTTCAGTTTGGGACTGATAGAAATTTGGGTATCCATGAGATCCATAATGCTGTTGTTGCTGAGCTTGGCGATATCCTCCCGCTGCTTGCTGGGTCTGCTGTTGTTGTTGTTGTTGTTGGTGTAGTTGTAATTGCTGCTGTGCTTGGAGGTTGTAGTACGTGTTAGCTGGGACACCTGACATGGTTCTGGAACCATGACCGTGATGCCACATCGCCGAGTTTTCGTTCTGAAAAATTAAATCAAAAGAGAAAAAAACGTCATCAAAAGGTTCATGTCTGAAACCAAAAAAAAAATGGTAAGGAACTGAACATAAACGAGAAGGTACCTGCTGTTGTTGCTGATGTTGCTGCTGCTGCTGCTGCTGCTGCTGTTGCTGAAGTGCCAGTAAGTGATTACTCTCTTTGTATTGAGAACTAAGAACATCTTCATAATCGAGTGTTGTACCAGTAGGAGCAGACTGTTGGTTAAGAGGGAAGCTTGCAGCAGATCCAACGTTGGTTGAGTTTCCAAATCCATAAGCGGAGGCAGGCGCCGTTGCAGACTGAGGCAGATTACCGGGAGAGACGTTCGTTTTGTACTGCGGAAGCAATGAGGCAGCTAGCTGGTGATATGAGCTGTTACCAAATGTTTGCTGGAAAGCAGATGGCATGTATGGATAGTTCTGAGGCATTACAGGATAACTGATCATGTTTGCATAGTGCGTTAGAGGCAATGTGGGTTGAGAGTAAGGATGCATTGGAAGCTGTTGAGGAAGAGCTGGTCCAGTAGCGATATTAGCACTAGGTAAGGTTTGCTGAGCTGGCTGTGTTGCCGGGATTCCACTGCCTCGGAGAGCCTGCAATGTAAAAGCATATAATCAAAATCATACTAACCCCTCTTCTAGATCCCTCAAGATCTAACTTTGTGCCAACAAGCAGATTAAAGCCAAATCCAGAATCTCGAAATTTAGTTTTCGAATCTGAAGTAACTACTGCCTTTGGCAAGTAAACAAAACAGTACCCATGTGACAACTAACAACACATTACTACTTCTGAATAAAAAAAGCTAAGAGAAAGAGAAAAGGATTATTTACCTCTGGCATGGAAATGCTTTGGCCACCAAGTGATGAAGCATTGTTGCTATTTCTTGACTGCAGAGACTGTGCAACTGAGAAAGGTGAGTACTGGAACTCAAGTTCCCTCACACTTTGTGCTGTTTGTGCAAATAAAGCGTTGGGAACTGAGTGAGTATACCCCTGCTGAGACAAAAACGAACAAGAACTAATGTTAACATTCAAGATTACATGGGCATCACTTCAGAGCTCTTTCAGCAAAAATATGAACAGCTTGAATGCATTATTTAAAAAAAGCAAAACAAGATTCTTTTAGAAGCTTTCACAAATACTTTGGATTTTCAAAACCTTTGAAATTTGGTCCTGCTATGAAAAGCAATGCACAGGTAACTTACCATCACATTTGATAACGAAGCAAGATTCTGCATCTGATTCTGTGCATTTGTCTGTGAGGCATCATATACAGTATTCATCTGCTGCTGCTTAGCATTTTCATACGCATACCCTGGCTCAGGCTGCGCAAATGTGTACTGGTGCTCCTGAGCGCCCTCAGAGTTTTCTTGCTTCAAAACCTCTCGCCTCGACTCTAAAGATTCATCATAATTTTCAGTAGCAGGTGCGTGGACCATATTTCCATTGGCTGTACCTTCAAGATGTTCATCGCCATAGTACTCAGTATTTCTGCAAACAAGTAAGATATTGGTAAGCA
>NC_025698.1:14879040-14880272 GCF_000633955.1 Camelina sativa
GGCTGCGCAAATGTGTACTGGTGCTCCTGAGCGCCCTCAGAGTTTTCTTGCTTCAAAACCTCTCGCCTCGACTCTAAAGATTCATCATAATTTTCAGTAGCAGGTGCGTGGACCATATTTCCATTGGCTGTACCTTCAAGATGTTCATCGCCATAGTACTCAGTATTTCTGCAAACAAGTAAGATATTGGTAAGCAGGATATAAAAAAGAAACCCATAAAAAAATTAGAAAAAAAAAAAACAGAATACCTTGCATCTGGATGTTCAATCTGTGGAGCTACATCAGAAGTCTCTTCTACGCTGTTGCTCAAAGGTCTTGATCCAAAACCTCCAAAGCTTCCGAAACTTAATTGCGAGCATTCTTCGGTATGGATTAGCAAATGGTTTGGAATTACAACAGCAGGTCTATCTTCTTCATGTGAGGCTTCTTGATCATGACTATCTACGGTTTGTTGTTGATAATTGGCTGGACGAGACGAAACATCATCGTCATCTGAAAAGTAATAATGAGACGGTGAATAAAAATTAACCATCAAGAATACCAAAAGATCCTCATAAGCTTCTAATTCTCTAACTTATCTTTTTGTTGAAAATCTCTACCACCAAAAGATGATTTAGAAAAGAAGAACAGAAAAGTACTGTTTCGGGACAATCCAACCAACAAATAGTTTTTCATCACCCCCAGCAGGATAATAAGCCTATTTGGATTCCCATGATCAATAAACACAAGCCCACCCCAACATGAACAGAAAAAAATTTGATCATAATTGCACACACTAGCAATCATTGTGATTTAATTGATGAAAAGACATTGTCATTCACAGCATAAACATATGCCATTCAATAGAAAAACAAAAACCAGACAAACACACACCAGCATGTATATCCGAGATAAGCAATGGGAAACATATTATAAAGATTCAAAAATATTACCTTTGTGGTGCTCTACTGGATGGTTCTGTGTCTGATATGGATTATCATCAAATTCTGATGAAACTGCAGAGTCATCTTCTTGAACAGAGTCAGCTTGCACATGATCGACTCCACGAATTTGAGAAGGTTCATTTTCTGCTAAATGTATATTTTCTAACCGGTCCTTCAAATGTTGCTCTCCTCTATCGGATTGGAAATCAGCTGGACCATTGCATACCTCTGATTCTGCTGGTGCTACTGATACAGAAGATGTACGAGGTGCCAGTGGCTTCTCAATCGATGGCCATTCATCTCTAACAG
>NC_025698.1:14884228-14888961 GCF_000633955.1 Camelina sativa
ATTTTCTGCTAAATGTATATTTTCTAACCGGTCCTTCAAATGTTGCTCTCCTCTATCGGATTGGAAATCAGCTGGACCATTGCATACCTCTGATTCTGCTGGTGCTACTGATACAGAAGATGTACGAGGTGCCAGTGGCTTCTCAATCGATGGCCATTCATCTCTAACAGGGACCTGCTGATTTGCACTAGCTTCATGCTCATGACTTATCTCAGAACGCATATTGACATTTTGCTTCACTGTCTTGTTCTGTGGTATACCCATCTTCACAATGTCAGCCATAGACCTCTGGCCAGGAGCGCCAAACCATGCAGTTTGATGTCCAGAAGCCGGCTGTGATGATGATATTACATCACCCGAGGTAACAGATGACAATTTATTTTCCGTAGCGACGGAATCACTGCAAAAGATAAACAGCATACATGAGCCAAAATAAAATCATGTACAAACCATAATTCAAGGAAAAATAAGCTACAAAAGTGAAATGTCTACTGGAAAAAGTAAGGTCTATATGGAGCACACATTCAACTGTAATGCATGATCTTGAAAAACCAATAACCATATCTGACCTCATCATACAACACCAGAAACTAAGATTTCTCGTTGCTTCTAGTTAATAAAACAGACACTGTACGTGAAAGATTCTCTAGTACTGGCTCAGATTTTCATAAAATAAAGTCTTGCAATGAACCAGTATACATAATTCTGATATTCTACAACCTACCTAAGCCATATAGTTCATATAAATTCAACTGAGAAACTGAATGAGTAACTAAATGATTCAATATGAAACACACAAAACTGCCACTGATTTTTTTTCATCTGCATTCAAACTCCCAACTCCAAAAAGAAAGAGGGCCACTCAAGAGAAAACCTGTTTTGTGTCTGATGGTGGTCCGCCACTCCAGAAGCAGAAGACCAAGAAGCTGTGTAACCTTGTGGTCCACTTTCTTTCTTGTTTGTGGATTTTCCTTGGAAGTTTCCAGAATCTGAACAACAGAAGCATATAAGCATGATTCTTACAGTTAAATCTTATGTATTCAAGAGATCATAATTATACCTGTAGAGCTGAAATGGGTAGATCCACCTCTCCCGCTATAACGATCAGAACCACCTCTAGCACCACGGTTATACGTGTTATTAGCACCACGAGGCCGAGAATCCGGTGTATCCCTAGTCTGAATAGAAAAAGAAAAACTATTAAAATCACCAAAATTCCAGTTAATCAAAATGATAACAAGCTAAAACAAGAGTTTGATTTTATTCCAGCAGACCATCTAGAGTCAGTTACTAGTACATGATAACTAGCTAAACCTAGAGTTCATTTTATTCCAGCAAAATATCTAGAGTCAGGTACGACATGAGGACACGTTTAAAGGCACTCAGGTATAAAAACATCACACTGCGACAATATTTCAATATCAGTAGATCTGTCAATGTCGAAATTGTGTACTAGAAACAAAATGTTATATCACACATAGTATAAGTATGCACTAATACACAGATTGTGCCAGTAGTTTGCGTTTAAAATGCAAACACTGAACACCAACAAAAGGCACTTCCTTGGTCTATTATTCCATAAGAATACGAGTTTACAGGATTGACTCACCTCTTTCTTCTTTTCTTTCTTGCTCTTTACCTCGTGAAATGGATCTGAAATACAAAGAAAAAAGTATCAATATCAGTATTGACGCCAACTGCAACAAAGACAAGCCTTGGACAGGGAGAAACTAAAGATCATGACCTAAGAAGGTAATGATATCAGAAACCAAAACCAGCTAGAAAGTTTGACACTTGCAAGGGGAACACAAACAACTTTAGGACAATGACCTAATGCAGAAGAAGAACAAAAACAAAACTTTGGCTCATTCAGAATCAAAACCCCAATCAAACCCTTATAGAAACCCTCAGAGTAATCAGTCAATTCTCCTCAGGATACATAAAAACCCTACTTTTCTTCACCACCAAAATACACAGAGAGAGAGGATTGAGGAGGGGGGGAAATTAAATTAAATTAAAAAAAATAAAAGGAGGAACCTTGAGAGAGGAGGCGAGCAACGGCTTCGTTAGGCTCCATATTGCACTCTTTAAGCATAGCATAGATCTCAGCCTCGGGAGCGTTTACAATTTCCTTCAAGCTTTTTACTATTTCTCTAGACCCTGACGGGATATCGTTATTAGCTTTCCTCCCTCCGGCACTTCCGCCGCCGCCCACCTTGCTGCTCATCTTTATCCGCCTTTAAAAAAAAAAAAACAGCTACCTCTCTCTGTCCCTCTCTTAGATCTGAAACGAAATAACGAAGCTTTTTTGGAGTTTTTTTTCTGTGGCTTCTTCTCTCTTTATAGTCTCGCGACAATACGAAAGAAGACGAAGACGAAGAACGGAAGCAGACGGGAAGAGAGAGATGATGATATATCTGTAGAATGAATGAAACCCTCTCGAGAGATTTTTTTTTCACCTAATTGTTTCTTTTCCTTTTTTTATTTTTTTTCAATTGCCTTTTCAAAATTGTTAAATTACTGTACCGGTTTAAACCATCCGTCTCATAATCAAACCGAACCAAACCCACTTAATGAGATTCAGACATGGTACTTTTGTCTAATTTTGAATTTATGTAATGATGAGCAATGTAAGATCTTTACATGTGCAATGCAATGCAACAACCCACATGTATATAACTCTCGTGATCAGTCTTTTAATCGAGACTCTTGCACTAAGTAATAACTTGTAATTTTAAAAACCTAGTTTGATGGATGCATATATCGCCAAGAGTCAAGAGGCAAGTCCTCTTCAACTGTACTATATATCCTAAAGGGGGTAATATTTTCTGTCGGTATGTAGTCGTGTTTTGTGTTCTTGCGTACAATAGCGTTTCTTGCCGCGGAAGGCCTAAATTGATATATTTGTACTTGTGTCGTCAGTCGTGGATAAATCCTATAATACATACTAGCTCTGAGTCTCTGACAGATATCAATCAATCTACACATGATAAGAAAGGAGTTAAATTGACGATTGATTTGGATTTATATCGCTTCATATGAAAGATTACGAGTTTTGGATTACAACTTTGGACAAAGTTAAGCACATGAACTTTCTAAATATACAAATAACCAGAAAGATTGTATTACAGAAAAGGTTAGAAACAAATGAAAGGAAAAGAAACACTTATTTAGAAGGGAAGAAACAAATAAAGAGAGAGAAAGAATCGCAACTGGGTTTAATAAGCAGATTCCTTATGTTTTTCATAGGAAACACTTTACCTACAAGTCTTTGGACTTTGGTGTTGTTCGATTTAGTACGACATGCAACAGTTAAAAAAGGACCTATCCTAGCTAGCTTTTTAACAAAACAATCTTCAAAAATGCTCCAAATATCAGCGTTGATTTAAAATGTATTTGGTGAGAGAACTCTGATATAATATAATCTCCATGTCATAATCTTGCCACTGATACAATTAATAAGCCAGTTCTTCTTGTAAAATCTCTTATTAACCACATTCCCATCTCATATCTTAGTTACTATCGGTGGGAGATGATGAGATTTGAAGTTTCCCACCAAGAAAGAAGGAGCTTCTTATATATTTTTTCATGTACTATAAGTTTATCTGTAAATACCTTTTCCTCTTTATGGTGTTTTCTCTTTGCTTGCCGATTCTTCTAGCTTCCTAGTTTCTCCTTTCTCAAGTTTTCTTATATTCTCTCCTACATGTCTTCGCATCCCTTCTCTCTCCCATCCCAAGAAATCTTTGATTCTATGATTCTCTTTTCTCTTCATCTTTATAATAACATATATCTATCACCTGAGACGGAACTTCTTCGCAACCATTCTTTCTTTCCTCTATCAAATCCAAAGAACTACCTGAAGACTATATCTCTCTTTTTCTCTCAAAAGCTTTTCAACTACACGGATAACGGAAACAAAATGACTCACCGTATAACTTCTCGATGTTTCTCCATCATGCTTCTATGTCTTCTAATCACTTCACGTAATCTCTCTGCGTCTAATACATTATTAGAACAGTGAATAAGCTTTGTTTAATTTTCCTGCAAATTCTGAAATATTTTGTTATGAAAGGATACAACGAACTGACCTGATTTTTTTGATGATTGGTTTCAGCTCTAGATGTTATAGCTCAGGGTCAGGGAGGACAAGGTGATATACCAGTTGTTAATCCTACAGCTCCCGGTGGTAGCACCACCACACCAACCATAACCCAGCCATCACCGCCTACCTCAACATTCCCAGGTCCAACTACACCAACAACTACACCAACTGGAGGTTATCCACCACTTGATGGTACCACACCAACCGGTGGTTACCCGCCACTTGATGGCACCTCACCTCCAGGTGGTGGTGGTGATGTTGGTGGTGGTTACGGTGGTGGTAATGCACCTGGTGGAGGTGGTGACACTGGTGCAGGTGGAGGAGGTGGCGGCGGTTATGGTGGTGGTGCACCTGGTGGCGGAGGAGGAGGTGACACCGGTGCAGGAGGTGGTGGTGCAACTGGTGGTGGTGGTGGTGGTGGTGACACTGGTGCAGGGGGAAGTGGCCAGTGGTGTATAGCGAAAGCAAATGCTTCGCCAACATCATTACAGGTGGCTTTGGATTACGCATGTGGGTATGGAGGAGCTGATTGTGGCCAGATCCAACAAGGTGCAGCCTGTTACGAGCCTAACACTATTCGTGATCATGCTTCCTTTGCTTTCAATAGTTATTACCAGAAGCATCCTGG
>NC_025698.1:14895614-14910709 GCF_000633955.1 Camelina sativa
TGTTTTCTCTTTGCTTGCCGATTCTTCTAGCTTCCTAGTTTCTCCTTTCTCAAGTTTTCTTATATTCTCTCCTACATGTCTTCGCATCCCTTCTCTCTCCCATCCCAAGAAATCTTTGATTCTATGATTCTCTTTTCTCTTCATCTTTATAATAACATATATCTATCACCTGAGACGGAACTTCTTCGCAACCATTCTTTCTTTCCTCTATCAAATCCAAAGAACTACCTGAAGACTATATCTCTCTTTTTCTCTCAAAAGCTTTTCAACTACACGGATAACGGAAACAAAATGACTCACCGTATAACTTCTCGATGTTTCTCCATCATGCTTCTATGTCTTCTAATCACTTCACGTAATCTCTCTGCGTCTAATACATTATTAGAACAGTGAATAAGCTTTGTTTAATTTTCCTGCAAATTCTGAAATATTTTGTTATGAAAGGATACAACGAACTGACCTGATTTTTTTGATGATTGGTTTCAGCTCTAGATGTTATAGCTCAGGGTCAGGGAGGACAAGGTGATATACCAGTTGTTAATCCTACAGCTCCCGGTGGTAGCACCACCACACCAACCATAACCCAGCCATCACCGCCTACCTCAACATTCCCAGGTCCAACTACACCAACAACTACACCAACTGGAGGTTATCCACCACTTGATGGTACCACACCAACCGGTGGTTACCCGCCACTTGATGGCACCTCACCTCCAGGTGGTGGTGGTGATGTTGGTGGTGGTTACGGTGGTGGTAATGCACCTGGTGGAGGTGGTGACACTGGTGCAGGTGGAGGAGGTGGCGGCGGTTATGGTGGTGGTGCACCTGGTGGCGGAGGAGGAGGTGACACCGGTGCAGGAGGTGGTGGTGCAACTGGTGGTGGTGGTGGTGGTGGTGACACTGGTGCAGGGGGAAGTGGCCAGTGGTGTATAGCGAAAGCAAATGCTTCGCCAACATCATTACAGGTGGCTTTGGATTACGCATGTGGGTATGGAGGAGCTGATTGTGGCCAGATCCAACAAGGTGCAGCCTGTTACGAGCCTAACACTATTCGTGATCATGCTTCCTTTGCTTTCAATAGTTATTACCAGAAGCATCCTGGTTCAGACAGCTGCAATTTTGGAGGGGCAGCCCAACTTACCAGTACAGATCCAAGTAAGACATATTAGAATTTTTTATGCACAAGTCTACAAAGATTTTAATCATAAGAGACAGGAAACTAGAATTAAGTTACCTGCACAGCATCCATGTTTCCTTTGTCTTTGTTACCTCCATGGGGTGTATGAGCTACTTGAGACCTCCACAACTGATAGATTGTTTTGAGTATCTAGAATCAGTTCATGAACCTAAGAATACTATCCCACCATATGATTCTAATGTGTAAATTTTCGCCTATTATACTAAAGATAAATATGAGACTTGGTATTCATCTCTGCTGTTATACTGCTCCAGGTAAAGGAAGCTGTCACTTCTCATCATCATCAGGAACAGTCAGGTATGTTTCTCCTTCAACTAAACTAGCGCCTTACCCTGCCAAAAAGTGAAAAAATAACAGTAATTTTTTTTTTACCAAATGCAGCACAAGCCCACCAAGTCAAATGAGTCCACCAGATTTTAATTCCCCACCATCATCTACATACCCACCCCCTATAACAACTCCAACTACAGGCACAACTGCTCCTGGACCACCATTCGGCGTGGCAGAGCCAACAGGGCTTCCAAGTTCAGCAACACATGTGTCACATAGCCTTCTCTCAATCTTTACAGCAGTTGGGATACTAATGCCACTGCTCAGGGAAAATTATCTTTAAACGGTTTCAGGGTTTAATCATTCTCTGCGAATTATGAGGCGCGTTATCCATACCTACCATCACGATATATGGAGTTTGAGAAAGCAGCCGTGATCAGCAAGAAGATTTGAATCCAAGACCTTACTCTCACCATTTGTTGTATTGCTATAGTTCATCACTGAAAGTATATTTATTTAGTAGGAGATATTACAAAATCAAAGGGCTTAGGATATATACATTCTTGTAGACACATTAAGCATAATGTAACTCTCCACAGTTTTAGAAAATAAAATACTTAGGGAACGGTTAAAAAATACAAAAGCAATGTCAGACATGATTAATTGTACAAAGATATAACAGAAAATAATATGAAAGCTACTTCAAGTAGCTACTTACCTGCAGCATTCCAAAACATGTAGGCACAGCGACAATGACAGACAAGCTCCATGATACCTGCAGCATTTCCAAACAGTTTCTACAAGGATGAAAATATCCTTTATATGCACTTTCCGACTCATGATCTTATAAGTACACATTTTTGATCCAGTTCCGTGTGAAATCATACGCGAGTAAAATTTCAATCTGTTAGCAGCATATAGTTCCAAATACAAAGCATATCATAACGAGCGGATAAATGAAAGCACGTTTGAATTGAGTACTGAAATGGAGCAAATAAAACAGGACATTATCTCTTGTGTCTTCATACACATTGTTACAGTGATTTCTACAGATGATTCCTTTTGTCAAGGAGCATAGTTATATCAAGAAAAGGATCGATACAACTGTGACACCAATTATTGCTACAGTGGCAAGAACTGAATTCTGATCAAATGCTTTCTGCAAGCTGCCTGCTCGTGAGAAATGCTGGAAAGCCAGAAAACAAGAGATCGCTAAAGAAAGGATAGCCCCTTCTTGTTTCCCTCTGCATGTATATGAATTCAATAAGTTCGACTAATGAAAGAGAAAACCTTGATCACAAGACATTAACATTCGTAAGACTCTAACCTTATGCTCATAACTTGATATGGCGCCACAATCACCAAGAGTAATGCTATAAATGGCAGCTCAAGTTCACCTATAAACAAGGCATTTTTAAGAATTACAAACAAAGGCATGTAAATGGCAGTTGAACAGAAAAATCCAGTACTGGAATTCGATAGCTTATAACCTAACCTACTTGAAGACAAATACAAACCTGGGAAAGAGAAGAACAGTCGAGTAAGAAGCGCCAGGAATGCTGCCCAGATGCCATACTCACCCCTGCAAATCAGAAGCAGGATTTTTAAGTTTAATGACTTCAAGATGGGCTATATGATCATGCCAAGTTCTCTCATCCATCATAACGGAAAAGAACGGAACAAAATCCACAAGAATTGGTGAATGGCAAGGTATCATAAAGCCAGCCATGAAGAAAAAGCTTACTTCATCCAGGAGACAATGCCCACAGGTGCTTGTAGAGCGAATAGTGGAACAACAAAGGACTTATGAATACCAGTACCCCTTGTAAGCATCAATGCACTACAAAAATAAAACACCATTCAGTATAATAACATCGAACTTGCACAATCATCTATCCTAATTTCACTTCCGCACATGATTCCAAGACAGTGAAAACAAGTATAACACAAGCTGGAATTCATGAAAATGCTACAACATCCGAAATGGAGCTAAAACTTCTAAGGAAATTCACAGATCAGCATTTTTCAACAGTTCGATGAGAGTGAGAGATCAATCATACACGCAAGAAATTGTGGAGATCCATTGTAGATTATGAACAGACAACATCGGAGCGGCATAACAAACCACACTCGATCCTCTCTTCCGCCGCTTCTCAACCTTGGCCGACACTGAAGCCGTTCGCTGACGATCAGACGATAACCTACCAACCAAAACGAATCAAACAAAAACCAAATCCCAAGTGTTTGAGAATTTGAAATCGCGTGTTGTTAGAGTATCTATATATATACCTTAGCGGATTGAAGGAAACATCAATCGCACTGTGACTTAGACCGGAGAGATTCGAAATGCGAGGCCGCCGGAGTTTTAGAGAGAGACAGGGTTTGTGGTGGTGGAGAGAGACGATCCAGGACGATGAGAGACAGAGACTCGCCATTGTATTTGTTTAGTAAGGGCCTCAGTGCGTTCAAACGTTGCGGTTGCAGGAGATTGCAGAAGCTGGCGATTGTGGTTTGAAGCCGTATTAATCGTTTTGAACAATTGGTTTAGCGGTTTAAAATTGGTGTGTTTGCGGGAGGTTTACAATTGGTTGACCAGCGGGTGCAATAGCGGTTAGAACATAATAAAATATAATATATAATATATAAATGTTTAAAAACACCAAATTTTTTATTAAACTTGATTTATAATTAAAATTTACTAAAAAATATTAAAATAATTATTCAAAAAACAAATAAATTTTATATTGAAATACTTATTTCTTTATACATTTGGCTTTTTACCAAAAATTTAATCAAGTAATTTGATAAATGACAAAACATATGCTTTAGATCATAGATCTTTTCTCTTTTCTCTTTTCTCTTAGATCGTGGGTTAGTAGTTGCATCGATAGGAATAGTCAATGAGAGTTGAAAAGAGTCACTGGTGATTTGTTTTAATATTTTTCACAAATAATCTTATTTTCTTAAATTTCTAACGAAATATTATATTTATTTAGATTTTTTTGAACTTATGTACGATATGCCATTAAATTTACATCAAGTTTTCCAGGTTATTGTTAATTGGAATATTATTTTCTTCTAATTGTTTATTTTATAATCTCTACAATCGTATCCGTACTTCATTTTTTCCATCTTTAATGAGTAAAATGGTTAGACAGAAGATATAACAAAAAAAATTCATTATCATTATTTAAAGTTTTTACGCAAAAAAAATATATATATATATATATTCGAACCGCAATCGCCCGCAACCACAAACGGTTGCGGGAAACAGCTTTTAGAATTTAGTGGTTTGAAGTAGTTGGAAGCGATTAGGAGCAGTTTGTGTGATTGGTTCTAATCGCTAGCAATCGCTACTATCCGCAAACGCAACGTTTGCGGAAAACCAGTCAACACCTAAGTAGTAACACGGTGGTGGAAAAATGACGGAGTGATCATTCCATTAAATATTAATAATCGTTTTAATACATGATCGTTACATGGACGGTGTAGATTTCGCGGCAAATACTTCAAAGAATCTGAAATCTCCACCGTTGTTTGGTATCAAATCCAATGTAGGATTCCACGTCACCTTTAAAATATCCCAATTCAATTCAACAGAACATGGCAAAATATTTTAATATCCCATGAATTGTTTTAAAAATCATCCTTATATAATAAAACCGAAGTACACAACATTTTTTTGTAGACTATATAATAGATATATTTATGATTTTTTTGTTATAAACTTGTAACATAGATGTATTATAATATACGGGTTAGTCTGATTTTTGGTAAGTAAAGATAGTATGGATTTAGTTAATTATAGTAACATATAAATCAATTATAGGTAACATTTAAAAGATAAGAAATTCTCTCAACCGAATTAAAACAAAAATATGTAGATTCTTCTTTCACATTTATTTTATTTTATGTTTAAATTATTTTAATTTTTTTATCTAATATATTTAGTTAATAAAATTTATGATTTTTTCTACATATGATGTAATTTAAATTTTTTAAAACAGACATATATTGCTCAACTGATGAATAAAAAAAATATACAAAATGTCCTGCATCACCTAAGAAACCTAGGCAAAGATTCAAAGTCATATTAATAAAAAGAGACCAAAATGATTTTGAATACGAATGAGCAGAAACCTTGATTTATCAGGCATTGAAATTAAAAATTGTATGCATTTTATTATGGTTCTTTATTTTAAAGAATTTCAACTTTTAATAACTTAAAAAATTCAAATTTATAACTTTTTAAAATTTTTAAAGATTATTAATATTTCAATTATTAAAAAATTTATCTTTTTATAAAATGTTTAAGATATGAATAATATCTAAATTTATAAGAAGTTTAAATATTATAAGTATTTCAATTTCTAAAATAATAAAATTTATTCAAACATTTTAAATTTTAATAATATATACGAATTAAAATATCACATGATGGGTTATATGGCAGGACATGTTTGAGTTGATATTAATAAAAAATAAATTGTCATTAATTTTGTTCTACACGGGTAAAATATCATCTCATTATTTTGTGAACTTTTTAAAAACTTTAAAAATTATTAATATTTCAATTATTAAAACATTTAATTTTTATAACTGTTTAAGATATTAATAATATTTAAACTTTATAAGAAGTTCAAATATTATAAGTAGTTCAATTTCTAAAAAAAAAACTTTATTAAAACATTTTAAATTTTAAAAATATATTTAGATTTTTATGAAGTTTTTATGTGGTATACAACGAATTAAAATATCACACGACGAGTTATATGGGTAGACATGTTTGAGTAAATATTAATAGAAACTTAAAATGTCATTAATTCGGTGCTACATGGATAAAATATCAATTCATTATTTTGTTAACAATATGAATATTAGATTAATAGACTTATCTAATTAAATTGATTAATTAATACTGTAACAAAATAATTAATATGCGGTATAGTGTAGTTTAAGTCATATAATTAACAAACAAAATACAATATATAATTTGAAAAACTAAACAAATCAAATAAAATTAACAAACATAAATTAATATTTTTATCAAATAACTTAAACTGCAGTTTACCGCGGGTCAAAATCTAGATCTACTAAAATAGATCTTATAAAATAGATGTTATTTTCATAAGTTATATTCAACATATGATTTCATGGTATAGTGTTTGAGCAAAAAAAAAAATTTTAACAAATAAAATAATCATATATATACCAATTTAAATAAAAATTACAAAATAAATAGTAATCGGTGCTAGAGCACCGGTCCAATTGGTTTATTTTGATATTACGTTTCTTTGAAAAAAAAATAGTAAAGACCAAAGCATCACATCAATGTATCAGCATTTACAGCACATTGGTACAGAGATTTTTTTACGGACGAGCTAATTAAGTTTATAACAAGAAAAGAAGGGATACGACTGTGACACCAATAATGGCTACAGTGGCAATAACTGAACTCTTCTCATATGCTTTCTCCAAGCTGCCTGCTTTTGAGAAATGTTGGAAAGCCAGAAAACAAGAGATTGCTAATGATATGATTGCTCCTTCTTGCCTCCCTCTGCAAGTTATTAATCAATCAAAAAAAAAAAATTATTAATCAATCTCAGATTAAATATAACCTTGATGATGATCACAACAAAACGTTATATTCTTTAAGAGATGATTCTAACCTTATGCTCATAACTTGATGTGGCGCCACAATCACCAAGAGTAATGCAATGAACGGCAGCTCAAGTTCACCTATAAACAAAGGCGTTTTATAAGACTTACCATAATTTCATAGCCTGTAACCGAACCTACTTAAAGACGGATACGAACTTGGAAAAGTTAAGAACAGTCGAACAATAAGCGCGATGAATGCTGCCCAAACGCCATATTCTCCCCTACAAATTAGTTTCAGAAGTTTAAATCAATAACTTCAAGATGGCTGTGAGAGCATATGCCAAGTTCTCTCACGTACGTATAGAATAATAACAAAACAAAAAGAGAAACTGCATAACAAAAAGCAACAAGCATTAAAAGGCTTACTTAATCCAAGCGACAATGCTCGATGGTGTGTGTAGAGCGAATAGTGGAACAACAACAGACTTTTGGATACCAGTACCCCTTGCAAGAATCAACGCACTATATATATAAAAGAAATTAACACCATGATTAGAATAATCTTTGTTATAGTTCTGACATTAATTAATTATATATGAAACAGAGGAAACTACACAATCATCCATTGCAATTCTCTTCAATGTAACATGTAACACATCATTACATTTTTACACCAGCTTTATATATGTGTTAAGAAAGTAAATGAGAGAGAAAGAGGTCATCTCATACATGCAAGAAATAGCTGAGATCCATTGTAGATTATAGACAGAAACCGGAGAAGCATAACACACCAAGCTCGATCCTCTCTTTTGCCGTTTCTCAACCCTTGTTGACACCGTAGCGGTTCTGATTCGATGACGATCAGCCAACAACCTAACACAAAAACGACTCGTAACAATTTAAAAGCTATACTGTTTGAGAGTTTTGAAACCGCGTGTTTCTTCTGGTGAGATCTCTATACATATATACCTTAACGGATTGAAGGAAACAGAACCCGTAGTAGCGTGACCTATACCGGCGGAGAGACCTGATGAACGAGGCCGGAGTACTTTTAAAGAGAGAAAAGATTTCTGGTGGTGGAGAGAGACTACTCGGGACGATGAGAGACAGAGACTCGCCATATGTATTGTTTAGTAGCACGATGGTGTGTGGTGTGGTGTGGTGTGTGGAAGGATGACGGAGTAATGGTTCTGTTAAATATGATGGTTACGTGGGACGTGTGGATTTCGTGGCAAAATGCTTTTAAAAGTGGAGCCTAGTGTACACGTGACTGGAAAACGAGAGTCCTTCACTATCAAACAAAGAATCTTTGAATCTCCACCGTTGGAATCAACTCAAATGCAAATCCACTGCACCTAGGAATAGGATGATTCCATGTCAGCTTTAACATATCTAGTTCATGGCACAAAAATTCATGTCGATCAAAGATAATCTTAATTATTTTTGTGTTTTAAATATATATTTTATAAACACTTATTTAAAGTTTACAATTAATTAATACAAAAATACTGTCATAACTCAATTGATTATTTTTACTTTGGGTTTGAAACTTCTCTTTTCTACGAAAAATATTCGAGTGATAAGCCAGTTTTTGATGCCGACATAAGTCCTTCAGTTTCAACCTTTCAATCATGTTCTTTGATTTCAGCCTTTCATGTACGTTCTTTTATTTTTTTGCTATATCCTTGTTTTTTTGTTATTATATTGATAAGACTTAGACTTTTTTTATCAATGGCTTTGATTGGTGAACACAATTAAAACAGTACAAAGTTGTACAACTTTGATTTTTTACCAATCACAAAAGCTTTATTAAAATCTTTATTCTCAGATTTTTGATACAACTTTCATCAGTGGCGGAGCTAGGCATTCAATTCATCAGAGTCAAAATATAATTTAAGAGGTCAATTGTGTTATCAATTTTTTTATAAGGATCAATTCTGCTATTTTATCAGGGTCAATTTGATTTTTTTCCTAAAAATTCAACTAAACTTAAAATTTCACCAGGGTCAATTGACCCACATGCTTCTACCCTAGGTCCGCCCATGGCTTTCATGAACATCTTTTTCTTACAGTTTTGCACTATTCCGTAACATCTTACGGTTCTAGCTTACAGTTTTTCTGTACAATTTTGGATACATTACCAATAGGACCCAATAAAAAAAATACACAAGACTGAAGGAAAAAGAAAAAAAAAATCTAGAAAAATACAAAAGATTTGAGAGTACTCTTTTTTTTGTTACTGTACAAATTGCCAAAGCTTATAATAGAAGTAACAAGAGTTACAACATAATACCCACATAAAACCGAGTATTCATGGTTTTTTCCTTTTTACATATACTCCATGGAACCAAAAAAAAACATGAAGAAAGAAACGAAAACAGAGTAAATACTCTCCGACAGCTGCAGGCAGCATTTTCAAACCTGCAAATCGAAAACACACTCTGCAGGGTGCTGCATCAGCGTCAGTTAACTCTGCCTTTTCACCAATATGTACGGTTAAAATTAGTACTTAGGAAAAAAAAACAGCCATATTACAACACTCAAAGTCCTCTTTAACTCTTATGTCAGCTTCTCTCTCTGCCATCATCATCGAGCTGAGAGTCAAGGAGATCCACATTCTTAATTTCCTCATCAACAACCTATAAAAGACAAAAACAAAAACACCATAACAAGTCTTAAGATCATATCTAACCACAATGCAGGCAGTATTAACATCCTTCAGGATCATCTGGATTGTAGTTGTTTCAGATCAAAGAGTGATGTTTTTACCTGTTCAACAGTGTCTGGATTGTTAGGGGTGTCGAAGATAATAGGACGACAACGCATATCTTCATTCATCAAGCTTGAGTTCTGAAAATGGGCTATAAGGGCAGATTTTCCTTGTATCCGAGCATATGCTAGTGAAGCTACTTTCTCACTGTTAAACTTCTCCCACTTCTTCCCGTTAAAAGCCTGCAAAAATGGATGTTTCTGTTAATTCGTAATCCAAGTGATCTTAACTATTAATTGAAAATTGGAGAGACAAAGGATACCTCATAAAATGGAATGATGAGTTCTGGAGAGAGCATATTGATGAATGCATAGCCAACATTGCATTTGTTCTGCAAACCAAACAGTTATTAACCGTGCGTTGTAGTATCAGTTAAGTGAATTTGTAACTTCGAATTCCTAATGAATCTTTACCTTAAAATCAATGGGCAAATAGAGAAAGTTGTAAGTCCCTTGGTTCTTCTCATCAATCGCAGCTAACAACATCTTTGAGGTGTATCTGTTGATAACATCATGAAAGAAACTCAATTAGGAATCAGGCTGTACCGTATAAGTAACAATAAAGAAAAGAAAAGCTTACTTGTTTGGAATGTTTTTAATCATCAAGGTGGTTCGAGAATCCTCTCCTTTAAGAATTTTTTCCAAATCAAGTTGAAACTGTTTCCTGCTTTCAACTTGGATCGAATTGTTCTCGACTCTACGAGGCCTTCCATTTTCATACAAACCGTCAAAGCCAGAGGTGACCCGTCCTGGGTTTAGACCGCTGCTTAAGAACATGGGGGAGAATCTCGGTGAAGACATCATTCTGTAACTTGAAAACCCGTTTTCAGCCATGCTTCCAGGGTTCATGATCCCATTATTTGTCATTTTTGACGGGAAACTTCCACCGTTGAGACCCATTCCACTCATTCCTTGAAGACCAACACTGTTCATGAATAAAGTGTCCTTTGAAGACTCTGGGACGAATCCAAAATGCTTTTCTAGAGGAACACCAGATGGTGCAGACCCAACATGGAAGTGATGATGACTACGACTTTGATTCTGATGCTGATGCGGAAATGGAACAGATCGGTCTACCCGAGCTGAGAAGAGTGGATTCCCAGTGGATGATGTTGACCAAACCGAGGAACTTGAAGGTTCAGAGCGTGTATTAGGACTTCCCCAGAGAAACTCTGAACCTGACAACGTCTCAATTCCACCTCCATTTGAGATCAAAGGACCAGAAGGAGAGAGATTTCCGGTGTACTTGTTATCCAGCTTTGGCTCTTGGAACAAAGGTGATGACTGTTGGAAGACGTTGCTACCAATTTGAGCCCTGCCAATGGGTGCAAGCTTCGAGCTTGGTCCTTGTGAATTTAGAGCAGACGCCAAACCAGACAAGTGGCTGTTCCTTGTAGGACTTAACCCGAAAACGGGTGACCTGCTAAGTACACTTTGAAGTGGACTACCCTCCACAGGACTATTCAGCAGCCAGTTACCTGCCACCAAATCAAACAGTTTTAGCCTTTGAGGATGTCAAAATTACAATTTTGTTTAAAGAGAAGCATATACAAATATACTCACTTGGAGGAGAGTTCGCCATGGGTGAACCAATCATAGGTAGGTAATGCAAATCATCGTTTTCAAGTTCTTGGTTAAGTTGCAACATCAGGCTAGTAGAGCAAATAATAAATGGTCAGACGTAATAAATATAATGGCATTAATTATTGTATGTAACAGATCCAAGAAAGATACAAACCTTCGACGAGCTCCACCAGGGCGACTAGGTTCAACCTTTATACGTTTTCCTGCAATCTCACACCTGTTTAATGCCTTCAATGCTGCTTCAGCACCTCGAACATCATAAAACTCGACGAATTTGTGATGCCTCTTATGTGGTGTTTCTCTTATCTGGTTTTCAGGAGGAAAAAAAACAGTACTTAAAATGGATGTTTTTCTTTCTTTCAAACCAGCTCCACAGTATCAAATACGCTGTTTGTCATAAAAAATATACAGAAAGATATCTATTACCTCTTTGATCTCGCCATGTGCACCAAAAATACCATGCAAGTCATCATTAGAAATTGAAGGATCCAGGTTAAAAACCACTAATGTCCCCTGATTCATATCCTTCTCAGATGGATTATCCTACAGAAACACAGGAAAGAGGTACAATAGAAGCAAATTAGAGCTGCAACAAGAATCGTTGACAGTAGTGTTAAAAAAGAACCACTAGCAAACCTTGGGAATTGAGAAGTGAATATCCAATTTTCTCCGTCTTAAAGGCTTATTCTGTAAAGACCGCATAGCCATTCGAGCAGAACGAATGTCATAATAAGATATCATGACAAATCCCCTATGCTTACAAGTAGTATAGAGCGTTCTAATGTCACCGTATTGCTGCCACATCATAAAAACAAAAAAAAACACAAAACATAACCCATCAGTGTCTGTAGAGTAAGTTTGTTAAAACAAATCCAACAGTGTCAGGTCAATTTTAGTTGAAGTTACCTCAAAGAGAGTTCTGAGTTCAGAGTCCTCTACATTACTGTTAATATTCCGGACAAACAATGTTCTCGAGGGGTGTTCACCGTAAGGATGCTCACCAGCAACAGTGCCAGCACCATTTTGAATATTAAATGGCGGAATTGCGTTTCCACCAAGACTTGAAAGGGACAATCTTGGAGGACCAGTCATGCTCAAGTTGTCCCTAAAATCAGTGTCAAGTTCCATTCCTCCTCCACTACCAAAAAGATCGAAATCATCAGCATCTGGTAGCTCGCCCAGTTCAAGTTCATCCATCATCCCTGTCAATAGATCTTCTTCATCAGGAAGCAGGTTTCCAATGGAATGAGATTCAACGTCATCAACACTTTCGTGAAACTTGTTTGCACGAGAAACAGCCGTATCATCTATCCTTGAGAAACTATCTCTGTTATCAATCATTTGAACTGCAAAAAAAAGCAAACTTTGTAAGCTAAAGAGAGGAAGATATGTATACGTCCCCATATGTAAAGATCTAAGGGAATTTGGTTAGTACGTTTTCCATGGGGAAGAACAGGTAAAGAACTGGAGAACAAAGTAGCATCGCTGGAAGGATGATGGTGACGACCAAAGCCAGGGAGGATTCCCCAAGCTCCAGCCTCAGCTTCGTGTGGTATATCCATTTCAGTAACTTCTTTCTTTGATCTGTTTGCAAAGTAAAAAAAAAAAACAAACCCATCAGCTCACATTTATAATATCATATTCAAACTGGAACCAAATACATAAAAAAACTTCACAGATCAGATATACTATAAGTTAATCAACAAGATAACAAGAGTGAACAACACATAAGAAATCTCAAGTCATGTGTAGAAAAATTAACATGCAAGCAAGAAAGATTGATCCAAGGAAGAAATCAAAATAAAAAAATCAAAGAAAAACAGAACTGCTGCTTGGTAAAAAAAAAAAAACACGAAACTATGCTCCGATCATCAGAAGCTAAAACCTTTTTTTAAAGTCACAGTAATGATCGTAATCGCCGACATAAACAAAAAGAGCAGAAGAAACCAATTTAAGAAGAAGGGGTTTAGACTTATATAGACAAAAACCCAGACCAAAAAAGAAGCAATCAATAGGCGAAGAAAAAACATCAAAAACCCAGAAATCAAAATGGGAAAAAGTGAAGAGTTAAAAAAGAGAGAGAGAGAGAGAGAGAGAGAGAGAGTTAATACCTGAAAAATGTGCAGTTACCAAAACACCGACGACGACGATGATCACCGATACAAACGAAGCATGAACAAGAGAGAAAAAGAGAAGAATCTCTACCAACCAAACACAAATAAACCCCCCCACAAAGCACAGAAACAACAAAAATAAAATTAGAGAGAAGAAGGAAGAAAATTTGGACTTGTCTCTTTCATTTTTTTTTGTTTTTTTTTCTGGGGGTTTAATAGAGAAGAGAGAGAGAGAAGAAACAACAGTAATAATATGAGAGGAAGAAAATAAATTAAAAAAATTGAGAGAGAGAAAGGATTGAGAATGATTGATGTGTCTAAAGGAGGTTTTTTTTTTCTTAACTGTATTTAAATACATTTTTTGAGTCCGATTTTTTTTTTTTTTTGTATTTTTTAACACTTTTTTTTTTTCAATTCAATACACCTTTTTTATAATAATCAATACACTTTTTTTTTTATTTTTCAATTCAATACACCTTTTTTATAATAATCAATACACTTTTTTTTTAAACAAATAATACACTTTTTTATTTTTATTTTTACAAGTAAGTATGATTTTGACACTTCCGTGTTTATCTCTGTTATATAATCTTTTCAGTAACTCTATCCATAAATATGTTGAGATTGAGTATTTTATTTTGTCGTATCATTCTTTTTTATTTTTTTTAATCCTTACACATTTACTACTGTCTAATGTAATGGGATAACTAATGGATATCCCAACTAAATATTTTCGATTCGTTTGGTATGTACAATATGTATCTTTACGAAATTTTAATCCATGATCGCATTTCCATATTTCTTATTGTTTCAGGTTTACATGAAATTTTTTGACAAGAGATTATCCAAATATCCATATAGTATAAGATTAGATAAACTTTTGTTTTGAGCAAACTAAAAGTTAATGTATATCTTAATCTTTAACAACTTTAATTTTTGAAAATATATAATTGATTGGCTTTAAAAAGTTTCAAATCATACCCATAAATTCTTCGTAGCTTTTTACATTTTTTTTATGGCAGTTGGATAGAAACGGAGTCAATATGTTTGCTTAATTTGACTGAGTATTATCCAAAGGAAATAGAATACATATTGTCGAACAGCGGATGGAGTCAACGACTCACACAACCTCTATTAAAGTTTTGGGTAATATTATTAGATAGCAGAGTAAAATAAAAAAAATACCACAATAATAATTTTTTATAGGAAAATATTATAGGACCTATATTTTTTTAAAAATAAAAAAACACAATCAATTTTTTTTTTAGTGTCAGATAGAAAGAGTAAAAATTTGGTGTGATTTCTTAAAATAACATGTAATATTTATATTTTACATGTTATATTGAACTAAATAGCTTTTGATTGTAAACCCAAACCGACAAATAATCTCGTTTTAATTATAAAATCTAAACTCTAACCATCTCATATGTGAACCCAAACCGACATATAATATGTGAACCCAAACTGACATAATTTCGTTCTAATTATAAAATCTAAACCCTAACCATCTCATTTGTGAACCCAAACCGACATATAATATGTGAACCCAAACTGACATA
>NC_025698.1:14911388-14930696 GCF_000633955.1 Camelina sativa
GACATATAATTTCGTTCTAATTGTAAAATCTAAACCCTAACCATTTCATTTGTAAACCCAAACCGACATATAATTTCGTTCTAAAAAAATGACATGATATTTAAACAAATAACATGTAATATATGAACACACTATCATATCAATGATAGTTACTTAATTCTTTTTCATTTTTTGATATCTAGTGCATATTCCCTAAAATTTATACAGTTTAGTGTAACATCATACATAAATACATACGATAAACTATAGAAATAATAGAATCACCCGGCATTGATCTTATACCCCATACCCAATCATCAAATAGACTTATATTTGACCAAAAATGCTACATCTTTATGATACGTGACCAGTTGGTTAGATGGAATTTATTTCAAACATACTATATAGTATTAGTTTTTTTATTTTCCCCTATATACAGTAAAACCTCTATAAATTAATATTCTATAAATTAATAATCACTATAAGTTAATAAATTTTGCTGGTCCCAAGTCGGGCCAGTGTAAAAATTAACAATATTCGATAAGATAATAAGATAATAATTTTTTTGAAATCTCAATGTAAAATATGGTCCCAATAATATCATAAATTAATAATCATGTAAATTTATATATATATATATATATATACTGATATAATAGTGTATGTTTCTCCTAAAACTCATTTCTATAGAACATTTGTAATGTTGTATTTTCAAACTATAATGATATCTCTAAAATATTTTATAACATGTCATACAAATAATTAAATTTTAAAGTTTTAATTTTTAGATATGCATCATTTACAATTTGATAATTAGACAGATTATTAAAATATGAGAATTAATATTATTATTATTCATAAATTTGAATTTATATATGTCATGTGTATAAGTCAATTTGTTTATAGTATTTGTAATTTATTGTCAACAATGCATTATAAATATTACAAGTTCAATTCCTAAACCATAAAATTTATAACATCCGAAAGTTTAATCTTGGTTCCAACATTATTAATTTATAGAGGTTTTACTGTGTCTCAGATCAATGATTGAAATTGTATTCATCTTTTATTCTTTAGTATCGAACGTAACATACATGACAAATTATACGCGGGGAGGTCGGAAAAGTCGAATAAGTTTTTTTTTTAAGTGCCTTGGATTAGTATAGATAATGTTTTCTATTTATATAGTCCCCATAACAATTGAGATGTCAAGTCATCGTCCACAGAATGAAGAAAATAATGCAGCCCCCAATTATCTATATATATATATATATACACTTTATAATTCGTAACGAAGATACGTGATGATTACAACTACTTTGTAAGATGAATTGCTTAATGATATTCATGGATTCGAAGCGTTGTTTAATGAATTAAAAACATGTTAAGAGGAATATAAAACATTGATATATCCATTTTAGAAGAATATTAATAGAGGATTAGTGAAATTCAATGAATAGGACCGAGTCAGCATGATGGCTATAGTTAATTACAGAAATTAAACAATAGTAATTTGCTAAGAAGTTTAGATAGACCACACTGCATCATATAACTGGTCCCCTTAAATTATTTTATTTGCTAGTTTTATTTCTTCACGTTAGAGCTATAATATATAGTATATATAATAGTTATATAGTACAGAATCCAAAAAGAAAAATTAATAAGGGGTTAACATCATAGGCTCACTTGGATTAATATCATAGACTTAGTTTTTTTTTTAAATTAGTCTGATCCACAAATTTCTAGTCTTATTGCTTTACGGCTTGGGTGATGTTTAGAAAAAGAGGATATTGCGAAGACACGTCAGTATAATCTTGAAGCATATGCCATAATGCTAATACCATGAATCTTTTATAAGATAAACCAGTAAATTTTGAATAACACAAATTAGTGTCTAAGAGGGAGATATTGAACTTATGTTTTAAAAGATTTGGTGGGATTTTAATATTTTAGAATTTTACAAAATTTGAGTAAGATTTTAGAAGATTTGAGTAATTTGTTAGAATTTTTATATTAAGAAAATGAAAATGAAATGACAATCTGTTAGATTTTGACAAATTTTGTGAGTGATTTTAGAATGTTTCAAAATACACCATCGTTTTTGTTTTTAACATTATTGATCATTTGTGGAGATAGAGTGATATCTTCCGGTAGACACTGCTGATTGAGACAAGGTCGGCCTCATTAGAATGATAAGCCTTGGGGCTTCAAATTTATATGCATACCAGCTCTGGGTTCCTTCTATATCGGTGGCAAACTGCTCTCCAAGTCGTGACGGCGAGCTGATAGCTAGGGTTTCCAACAGGATGTGTCTGTTCCGGAGATAGGGTGATATCCTTCGGTAGATACATCGGTTTGAGTTGAGGTCGGCTTTTCTGGAAAGATGACTCCAAAGGCTATCCGTGGATAGGTTATGCGTAATATGATTCATATTATTTTGTCCAAAAATCGATTTCGAAGCTGACTGATGCGATAAAGACGGATCTGTGTTTCAACAGATTGAGTACGCTGCAGAGAGATAGCGATATCTCTCGGCAGACAGGTCCGATCAACATAAAAATGGGTTCTATAGAAAGCTGGGAAATCGATCCCGAGTTGGGCTGGTCGAAAACAGACGGATCTGTTTTTGAAGGATAGAGTATGTTGCAGAGAAACTGCGATATCTCTCAGAAGGGAGCTCGGATTGAAACGAAATTAGGTTCTACGGAAATCTGGTTTCCGGAGAAATCTATAGATGGGTTATTCGTCTTCCAGTTCGTCGGGAGCTGCCGGGGATTCGCTTTGCAAGGAGGCGGTTTGGATGGTTGAATTTGATCTTCTGGTTTGTCTTAGGCTTGGTAATAGAGAGAAAAAACGTAGAACTCTTGGTGATGACCAGTTGCAGGATTGTTACTTAGGCCAATTTAGGTGATGACCAGTTGGAGGATCGTTACTTAGACTAACCCGTGCTATAACCAATTGCAGGAACAAAACTTTTAAGAATTTTGTAAATCCTTTAAAATTCCATATTAAAGGGTTTGATTTTATAAGTCACATTTTTCAACTAAAAAACAAAAAAAAAATCTCTTAAAATCATTCAAAGTAGCTCTTTTAAAAAAAAATGTGATATTTTGAATAACAGTAGATTTTAAATAAGTTTTATAAATTATGGATTGAATAACAAGAGATTGTGAATCATTTTAAGTGATTTTACATAAATGTCAAGTTCAATAACATAGGATTTCAAAAGGTTTTTAAAAATCATCAATTGAATAACAAGTGATTTTGAAAATACTTTAAAATCTTCTAAAATATAAGTTGAATACCCCCCCTCTAAAATATAATCTAGCATAGGAGAAATAATATAAAAATGAATATTCTGCTAAACATCTCCACTGGTGAGTTCTCTCAGGGTTGCTCAGTTTTTCGGGGCCCAAAAACAAATAAAAAAGCCATTTATCGGTCCATTAACGAGAGTATCGTTTCTCTGGGAAGCAATCTGAGCAACCCATGAGAAACGATACATGGCACATTCTCATTCGTCGAAGAAATAAATATAAAACTGAATATTTTTTTTCCCCATTTTTTTTTCTTCCCCGATGTTCTCTCTCTTCTCTCTCGATTCCAAAGGCGAGAGAAATTCATCCTTTAGCCGGAAAAAATCAATCGATTTACCTCGAATCCTTTGATTTTTCCGGCTAAAACTGGAAGCTTGTTGGTTTATGAAGGTGATTCGGTTTTGACGACCAACGCTGGCGGAAGGTTTAGGGTTAACTCTTAGATCTGATGGTTCGTTTATCACGACCAACGAGAGCGGAGGTCAGTCTTTTCATCTCCGATTATTGCATGTTGTTGTTTCATCTCCTGTGGCCTTTAAATGTTGTTGTTTCATCTCCTGTGGAGAAGAGGACTTAATCTTGTTGGTAATTGAAAAGGTATGAATGAGTAGCTTTGTTTGCCTTTGTGTTCTTGTTAAAGCGTGATTTTTTTTTTTTTTTTTTTTTGTCAATCATACGCCATTAGATAACAGATCAAGATACAAACTTGCCCCTATGGGAAGCCAATCATAACCCGGTGACCTTACATGGGAAAAAGATGGTTCACGGGTGTTTGTTCTACCGAAACAATAGACCCGGACAAAATAAAAAGATAAACTTAAACTAATACAGAACATAAGACAGAACATAAGACATAGGGACCAAACCCAATAAGATAACACTAACCCGAAATAGATAGGCCACTCAATAAGACAAAAGATACGCCAAAAACTTGCCATCATCTGTGTTGAGGGAGAATGCCACACGAGAAGCAAGAGTCTTCTGTAGTTTTGATGAGTCCTCCTTGCGTCGAAAGTGTCGTGACACTGGATCCCTGAAAAGGGAGACCACAAGTAGGACGAGAGATAACTCTCGCGAAACAGCCACACCATGCCAACAAGATCTTGTAAACCGAGAGCGAAGAGTCATAGCACGTGACCTCTATCGCCGTCCCAACGTTATCTCCGCCTTCAATGTCCACATGAATGGAGGGGATCCTCTTACTCTCCAAACCAGAGGATGAGGATATGAGCATCTACTTGTGAAAGTTCATGTATCGTTGGTAAGAGAAGTCTCCACCCACTGAAATTTGACCCACTCTTCTGCTCTTCATAATGAAGGATAGATTCTCAAACGCTTGCCAAATTGGTAGAAACACAATGTAAGCCATACTCCTGATCATAATATAACCTAGCAAGGACGTAATCCACTTCCCTACTAGTCGACGAGGATGAACAATAGCCCTAGCCCCTTGACGGTATGCAATCAATGGTCTCACGCTGGAGGTTCGGGGGAGTTACGGACTCCTCCGGACCATCTGATGGCTTCTTTGTTCTAGAGGCTTTCTTCTTCTTGGGATCCTTTACCTCCTCAGGGTGAGGGACAACATTATCTTGACTTGTTCCTTTGCTTTTCACGGCTGCTCTCGGCGGGACTCCACGGTGTTTAGGTGAAGTCTTCTGATAGGACTCCACGGTGTTTAGTTACATATTTTGTCAATGGACGACAATACAATATGGCGTACTACCTCACTGACGGTATCTATCCCAAATGGGCAACTTTCATCCAATCAATTACGCTTCCACGTGGCCGAAAAGCAAAACTCTTTACTCAATATCATGAAGGATGCTGGAAAGATTGAGCGTGCATTTGGAGTCCTGCAAGCCCGATTTGCAATCGTGAAGAATCCCGCACTTTTTGGGATAAAGGGAAAATTTGGAAAATAATGAGAGCATGTATCATATTGCATAACATGATAGTGGAAGACGAATGACATGACTATAATTTCTACTATCCATCGGAGTTCTATCACGGAGAAGGAAGCGGAACTTCACATGTCGATTTGTCGTTTTCTACATATATGCCAACAAATCTAAATAATATGATGGGCATTCGAAATGACGTTCATGATACACAAATGCATAATCTTTTGCAAGAAGACTTGATTGAGCATATCTGACAAAAATTTGGTGCAACCGCACAATAAATCTTATTCTGAATTTTCTTTAATATGTTTAATATTTCAAAATTTTTAAATAAGTTTACTAGTCCGAATTTTGTAAAATATGTTTAATATTCCAAAGTTTGTTAAATTTTATTGTTTTCTATTTAATGTAATATAAAAAAATTTAATAATTGTTTTGTCATTTTAGATTATTAAAGTTTGATAATTAATAAACATAAATTAAAAAATTATTATTTAAATGATTGAGCAACCTTCTTTGGGTTCTCTAGTGGAAGGATGATTTTGTTTAAATTCTATTAGAGATGCTTTAATTAATTTAGTATTAATTATATGATTAATTAATATAAGAATAACTTAGAGTGGAAATGACCTTATACGTTAACTGGTAAGATTTGTTATTATTGTAGGAAGGAAAAAATATTGTAAACTGCAGTGACTGATTCAATCCTGTGATAAATTATATCGAGCTCAGTTCATAATATTATGAAAGTCCAAATTTGACATGGTCAATTAGTATTGCTATTTTTATGTGGTTGAAACAAAAAAAAAAAAAATTTGAAAAAAATATACAAGTAAATTTTAGGTGTGACGTAAATAAAAGGCATATAAAAATTGGAATATTTGTACTTTTTCTCCGGATATATAATTACATTTTTGGAATTTAGATATTATTTTGATTTCTTGAAAAGATTATTAGGGCATTGACTTAAAAAATCCCATAGCCATAGGTGACAGTTGCGTACGGACGTCACTTGTAGATTGTGTACTAAAATAGTTTGGGTTCGTTTCGGTTTTTAGCAAAGTTGTCTTTTTTCTCTTGTTTCCTTGGTTAAAAGAGTTAGTTGAACCAATTCTATTGAAATAATTGTACTACTAGAAAATTAGCTCAATTCATTAGTACAAAATTACAAATAGAGAACTACAATATTTTGGTTTGAAGTCGAGAGAGGGGTTTGGTAAAAAACAGAGTCGCTGTCTGAAGGACGTCCGAGTGTAAAGTTAAAAGACCTTCGTTTGCTTTGCGTCATAGAATACAAATTCCTTCTTATTATCCCCATGTTTCCTTTTTCTTAGGGTTCTAAAATGATTACGCAAACTATACACTACATTACAATCATACATATGTACTTGTTAATTACTTTATATCGTAGGTTGGTTTCATGTTTCAGTATCGTTGTTGGACCCCAAAACAAAAACAAAAGAGGACAAAGTAGAAGCAATAAATCAAAAATCTATATCACTCTTTGTTCTTTTACAAACATATTATTCTATATATCTAGAGAATCTATTGTGTACACATGAACAATTCAATTATATAGAAAAACTTCCTACTAAGAAGAACACACACAAAATGCCACAAGCAACATCCAATGATACACAGCTTAGCTGTAACTAAAAGAGACGAGCAAACTTTGAATCCATACCTTTATTTTGGGGGAGAGAGAGAGGAACGACCATGGTGTCCTTGGTAAACAACAAATGCGTCTTTTGGGATCTTGTCAGCATCTACATCGTCTGATCCCATCAAGTAGACGAAGGATGACATTGTTGGCTTGCGCAATTGATTCAACAACAGAGAGAATTGCATCTTTATCGGTCCTATTGAAGAGTCCGGCACCAACAATGATTGCAGGGTTTTTGGCATTCTTGAGAGCCGAGCAAAATGGGTGACTTCCCTCAGCAATTTCCTTGAGAGTATCGGGACGAGTCCCCTGATGTTTGCAAATTATAGTTGAAATCTGAAGGGGGGCCAATGTATGCAACCTTAGCATTAGATGCACGGACTGTCTTGCGGATTCTAGCATTCACTATGGCAGGTTCAACCCTAGGGTGGTAATTTTAGAAAAGAATCAGGTAAATGTTACAGCTAAAAGCCAAAAATATGTAGCATTGACTCATATCAAGATTGTTAAATCTAAAACACAACAATCTAGTTTTAGACTCATAGTCACTGTTCCAAAGCATATTAATGCAGAACTAGTAAGCCTACAAAGAGATAATAGTAAGAAAATGACCTGGGTACCAATAAGAAGAAAGAGATCTGCATTCTCAAGTCCAGCAATGCTAGTGTTCATAAGATATCTGTATCTAAGATCAGCATCAACGCAAACAGCTGTTCCTTCACACCAGACGTTTTCTGAACCATTCCATTCTGTTCACAAAGTCCTTCAATACCATCATGGATTCTGCATCAGATGGTTGACCTGCAATTCCAATAATCTCATTTGGCTTCACTTGATGAATGATATCACCCACAACAGCGAAGGCATCACGCCAGCTCACTGCCTTGAATCGTCCATCCGCATCTCGAACCATAGGGTCGATCAGCCTTTGTCTTTTCAGGCCATCATAGCTGAATCGAGTTTTGTCAGAAATCCATTCTTCATTTATATCCTAGCAAAAGGAAAATCATGGGTTCAACGTGGTTCATAACAAACTACCTTTTTTCATGACAATGACCAAGTAAGTGGCATACCTCATTAAGGCGTCGAAGGATACGCATCACCTCATGTCCTCTACTATCAACACGGATGTTGACCCAACAGCATCAGTAACATCAATGGTCTCTGTTCCTTTCAATTCACAGCTTCTGGCTTTGAAAGCAAAGGGCTTCGACGTCAGAGCTCCAACAGGACAGATGTCTATGACATTTCCAGATAGTTCACCGGTCATAAGTTTCTCAACATATATTCCAATTTCTTCTCCACTACCACGACCAAGAATGCCAAGATCCTGAACCCCAGCAACTTCTGTGGCAAATCGTACACACCTGAAAAACACAATCATTAAATCCCATATGTATATATTCTTCCAGTTTTTGTTCTCAGAGAAAAAATATACTAAACGCTGAAGAGTTATCGAAGGGGCAGCTCAAGTCAAAATGAGCAACAAGATGCCAAAAACGAAAACATCTAGAGGAATCTCCAAAATCAAGTCATCACAATCATTATCGTCGTCATCATCATCATCATCATCATCATCATCATCATCATCATCATCATCATCTACAATTACTTGTAATCGTCAAAGAGCATTTTAATAAAGCATTAAGTCGCAAGTTTTTATACCAATCAATGATCACACCAATCCCTCAGCATTTCGAATCCAAATTCCATAAAAATGAAATCTTTTAGTAAACTAACCGGGAAGTGCAGGCATGGCACACGACGCCATAGGTTTAGGAGACTTCTCAACCTCAACAAGATACATCCGACAGTTTCCAGCAATAGACAATCGCGAATGGTAACAAAACCTCGGGATATCAACTCCGGCGACCTCACACGCCTGAAGAACCGTGAAACCTTCAGGTACTTTAACCGGGAAGCCATCGACGAACACCTCGATCGCCTCATCAGGATTTCAGAAATGTACACGTGCCCCACCCACAGGCATCCTAGGAGGAAGAATCGGAGTCGGCTCAGAGTCAGGCTGGTACAGTATTTCTGTTGTTCCTATCTGGGGAGCGTGTTTTGAGAGAGACGATCGAATTATGGGCTATACATTGGGCCTATAGTATCGTAAAAGGAAGTTAAAAATGGGCCGAGGATACCCATATTCTCAAGCGGTGCTGGAAGAGAGAAACCCTAAAAACCTAAGTAGACTTCTGCTTCTATATAAAGCGAAAACCCTAACTCTTGTTTCTTCAACCAAAAAATCATCGGCGGCCTTAGAAAGTTTTGTTTTTTCTTCCTAGGATGATCTAGTTGCTGTGGTTGTTAGTGAATTAGGTGTTGTTTGTGTGTCTTTGAGGAAAGTGATGATATGAAATTGTCGCCCCAGTCTTAATCTGCATCCATTACGATGGAATGTAACGTGGTGATTGACTATTTTTTTCTGATTCTCGAACTTTTTAATCGCGTTTAAAGCTTTTCTGATGGATATGATGAGATGGCATTACTGTTTTGTGACACCCAGTCTGATCTGCTTCGGCGGAGTGAATGATTTGCCTTTATTCTCTGATCCCAAATTCATTGTTTTCAATTTTGTTAATTTGATAACCAAAGTTTTGATTTTTATTAAGAGAGGAATGAGGATATAATTTCCATACGTCTGCAAATCAGAAATACAGTGTTGATAATATGACATGCACTACCATCTGACCTCTTTATTTGTTTTCTTGTGATTTCGTTTGTTTTTTTTTGTTTTGTGTCCTTTTGATTATATGCAATCAATGATGAAACTATGTCCAAATTGAATGATTATTCAATGATTATCAAAATCACTAGATCACCATCTTTCGACTGAGATTGCTGTTTTAATCCTTTTGTGTTGTTTGTGTGATGATTTGCCTATGGTATCTGATGTCCAAAGTTGATTAAATTGTGTTTGGACATTTCGTTTTTTCTTAGGCAGAAAGTGAAATCAGGCTTTGCGACACTGTTAGCTTCTTTTTACCATAAGCTACCTGTTACTTTAATACCTGTTTACATCTTTTTTTTTTTTTTATCAATCTTCTGTTTTTTGCTTTTCTAAATCATTCTTGTATTGTTCGTTATCATCTTTTGTTTTATCGTCTACTTATGCAGGTGTTCCTTCGCTTGGTTCTCTTGGTGTGGAAGTGGCTTTTCAAGTGGATGATCTGATTGATTACTATGGAGAACTTGTTCAATCTCTTCAAAGAATTGTAGTTGCTTGTTTGTACATAACTGAATTTGATAATGAAATTTGTCAATTTTGAATTATAATGTATCCCAACCATAGCAAAAAAAAAAACAGAGACCAGGTCCATAATGTATCCCAACTTGTTCACAATGGGATGGTAAGATAATTCCAGAGTAAAGAAACCAGTTGTGTGTAAAGGAGGGTGTGTCTCGGAGAAACTTAAACGGTTGTAACCCTAAGAAATTGCTGAGACGTTGTAGAGATTGTCACACCACCGAGAGCTCTTGTTGCAGTGTTCTTCTTCTTCTTCTCCTTGTCATCTCTGTTTCGAAGATGATGAAATCATTACCACCCATGTCGATTGAGCTCATCCTGGAGATAATCTCGAGATTGCCTGGAGATGCAGTCGCGAGGTTTCGTTGCGTGTCGAAGCAATGGGCATCAACGCTCGCTACTCCGTATTTCAAAGAGCTGTTCATGAACAAGTCCTCGTCTAAGCCGCGGCTCTTATTCGCCATCGCAGACGACGGAAACCCCAAAGGCCGTGGCGAGTGGTGCTTCTTCTCCTCGCCTCAGCTTGAGGATCCTTATGAGAAATCATCCTCCTCGGCTCTTGTATCAGCCGCCGAGTTTCACGTGAAGAAGTTCTCTCCAAAGGATATAAATATCCATCATTACAGTAACATCATGCACTTCTCATGTGTCTACAACTCTGGCTTGATCTATTTCCATGGTTGTCGATACCAAGGTAAACCTGTCATCTGTAACCCAAACACTGGACGGTACGCGGTCTTACCTAAGCGGTATACTTACAGAAAAGCCTATAGCTTTTTTGGTTTTGATCCGATTGGGAAGCAGTACAAGGTATTGTACATGGCTTACGCAACTGGTCCTGGTGATCATGCCCTTCTTACGTTTGGAGCGCCTGCAGATATGAGGTGGAGAAAGATCGAATGTTCCACAATACATGAGATTCAAAGCGATGGGGTTTGCATCAACGGTGTTGTGTACTACTTAGGTAACACCAAAGATCCTTGGGATGATGATGCTCATGATGATTATGTGATTGTTTGCTTTGATTTGAGGTCTGAAAAGTTCAGCTTCATTCACGTTGAAAGGTTTTGTCGATTGATCAACTTTATGGGCAAGTTAGCTTTGATTTACTGGGAGGATGATTTCGACATTTATGAGGCTGTTAATTATGAGTTTAATATCGACAAGTATTTGGATGATCATCTCGTCGCTGATGTCAATAAGGAGTTGCATGTGTGGGTTCTAGAGGATGTAGCGAAACAGGATTTGTCCAAACACAACTACACTTGGAGTACTGATAACATCTTCTTCCGTCGTCACGTTTCCATTGCTGGAGTGACCGCTTCTGGTGAGATTGTGTTTGCCATGCGCAAGTATACATCTGGCCAACCGTTTTATGTTTTCTACTTCAGTCCCGAGAGGAACACTCTCCAGCGTGTTGAAGTCCAAGGTTTTGGTGAAGGGTTTAAGAATCCTTGCAGCGTTCGCACCTTTGTGAACCACGTTGAGGATCTTCATGTTAACGATTTAGAGCTACTCAAGTGATTCCATGCTCCATTCGGGGATACAGAATAGTTAGATTCGAGAAGGGACAAGTGGAAGAAGATAGGGATGATTCATTGGATGATTGGAGTTTGGTGAAAGCAGTGAGCATGTCATTCTGTGCTCTTTATCTGGGCGTTTCTTTTAAGTACTATTGTAATAAATCAAGTCGGATCATGGCTTCCTGGCCATCTTGATTAGCTTCTTTGTGTTCATCTTTTAAGATGCAGAAAAAGTAGAACCCTAAATTTGCAGAAACTTCAATGGTTGTTAATAGCTCTCTCTGTAAATGAGTGAAAACGTTTCATCAAGTTAATAATCTTTGTAGAATAATTGTAAATTTCTTTAGTGGATAGAGATTGCTTTTGTTTCTACTAAATCTTAGTAATGTTGTCTATTCTCTACTCATTTTGTCAGTTCAAATCATAAGAACATCTCTTGTTGAGTCTTGTTTGCCTTTAACAGAGATGCATATGAACATTCGATGAATCATAGTGAATGAACTTTTAGCAGATAGATCATTTTTTGTTTAAATGGCTTGAAGATTTCAGAGATTTATATGAAACTGTCAGAACAAGTGACTTTTGAGGTTAGATGAAGTCTCCATTTAAATGGAAGTTGAGTTTGTATTATGATTAGACAAGAGACAAACTAAAAGATAAAACAAAACAATAGTTTGTATTTCTGAATTGATCTATCTAATCTACTATAAACTATGCTAAACCATATAAATTTACTAAACTCTAAAATACAAGCAGTTGTTGAGTAATACTACTCTGTTGTTCATGTGGTTGGAAAGAGCATCTAGCATTAGAGATTGACATTAACAGAGCCTTTTCTGTATCTCCATCCATTCGTCTTTGGATCAGTTTGATGAGATACTCCAAGAAAACCGAATCAAATGGCAATGTGATTGGTCCTTCCGTCGGCAGACCAAACTCTTCTTCAGATATTCTCAAGAGCTCTTGGAGAACAGGGTTGTTCAGGTAACTTATTGGAAATGCAAACCGGATTTTATCTGCCGTGTAAACCACGAAACATCCCTTTTCTGCAGCAGTTGAGTTGTTAGAAGCCCTTGACCTCTGAAATGAGATTCTTTTTCTGCTTAAGGCTGCTCTTTGATGCCATTTCTTGGCCATCTTCAAGAGCTTCTTTGCGTTTATCATCATTTTCAGGTAAGAGATTTAGATCCAAAGTAATATGGATAAAGAAAGAGAAAAGGTTTGTAAGTTTTGTTTGTAGAGGTCTCTGAATGAAAGTTATGATGATTGATGAAGTATACCATATGCTTCTTTCATCATTATATAGGAGAAAGTATTAGGATTAGATAGGCTTTGTGAGAAGCTCTTGAGCAACCTAAACAGACACAACACATGCTTATGTTTCTAATCTATGTGATCATAAGGGTCCCCAAGTTGGTAATCAATTATGTCTGCAACTCAACTTGTGGAGTGTGGACTAAACAACTTATTGTGAGAAGACATGATCATGTGGGTATGAATCTTATAGGTTACACACACACTAGAGAAGCCAAAAATGCCAATTCATCCTTCTGTACAGCTTTTGTTTCGTAGCATAAGGGTCCCTAATTGGTTAGTGGTCCATCAGCTAAATCAAATGTGAGTCACACAAAAGATAGATCAAGAATTATTCAGGGGACAACAAATCTTTTGGTGAAATCAAGGACATCAAATCTGGTTAGAATTAATGATCCAATAGAAAGATACAAAGAAAGACATGTGCTAGCAAAGATGAAGAGCATGCAGGTCCTTAGATTATACGGCCAGGAAAAAAGACAGTGAATCAACTATTCCTGCCAAATTTTCACATTTCCTTTGAGAAAGATTAAGCTTAGATCATACAAACATCTTTTGTTGGTACTACCAGTACTTATCCAGTCTTGTATAACTTCTAAGAGATTCATAAGGACAATTGATGAATTGACATGAATGCAAGTTGTAGTCACTGCACCATTTGTTTTGACAAGAGTTTCAGAGCATAATAGTTTGAGTGAACTGTCACAACAAGTCAACAAGTGGTGTTAAGTTTAATCTTATTTTTAGTTGTTTACAATGAAGAATTGAAGATTGATTTTGATGAGATTATCTAAAAGAGAAACATAAGTCATAGTTTGTATTTCTGAAATAATCTGTCTAATCTAATACAGTAGAATCTTTACAGACACAAGACAATTGCTACACTCTAATTCTCTAAAATACAAGCAATTGTTGACTATTCTGTTCATGTTGTTGCAAAGAACATCTAGCACTAGAGATTGACATTAATAAAGCCTTTTCGGTGTCTCCGTCTATTCGCCTTTGGATCAAATTGATGAGATACTCCAAGAAAACTGAATCGAATGGCAATGTGATTGGTCCATCGGTGGAGAGACCAAACTCTTCTTCAGATATCTTCAAGAGCTCTTGGAAAACAGAGTTTCTCAGGTAACTTATTGGAAACGCAAAGCAGATATTATCAGATGTGTAAACCACAAAACAGCCTTTCTCTGCAGCAGTTGACCTGCTAGTAGTAGAAATTGATCTCTGAAATGAGATTCTTTTCCTGCTTAAGGCTGCTCTTTGTTGCCATTTCTTGGCCATCTTCATGAGCTTCTTTGTGTTCATCATTGTTTTCAGGGAAGAGTTTNGTTTTTTTTTTTTTTTTTTTTTTTCAGATTGGAAAGTAGGAGACTTGTTAACTGTGTTGTGTAACTCTTTGAATGCAAGTTTTGGTTGATGAAGAATTCTATAGGCTTATTTTAGGATATATATAAAGGAGAAGTTTAGATAGATTAGAGCAACCATACCGAACAGAATACATGTGTCTGTCTTTGTTGTATATGATCATAAGGGGTCCCAAGTTAGTAACCAATCTTGTCTCCTCATCAAATTGTGGATTAGAATCTTCTCCTGAAAAGACATGACCATGTGGATGTGCGTATGAGTCTTATACAATAAATGTATTACAATTCAATTTAAACACAAAGACATGTGCTAGTGAATGAAAGATGTAGAACTTTTGTAGGCCCTTGGATGTTTCTCAGGAGAGTTAAAACCTTAAACCTGTAGATATTTCCAGTTGTTACATAGATCTTTAAAAGAGTGAAAAAGTTACACTGATCCTAAAGTTATTTCCTCTAAAATTCCAAGTATCATAACCTTTTTCATCAATAGGAATTTATTCAAAAGTTCAGTAATTTTTTGGGGGCAATATATGAACAACAGATATGGTTTTAAACTTTGCAAGAAAAAGATGTCATCATAAATTTTGTAGAGACAAAACTTAACATGTGCAATCAAAAGAGAGAGCAAGTACACAAATACACGAAGTTTAGCCTAAGACGTACCATAGTAACCAGGAGCACTAGCTGTATACACGCTAACTTTGGTTCCTACTTCCTACTAGCGTTTAGACATTTAGCAAGATGAGGATCTAGTTCAAGTAGGGTATAACCTCAGGTTTAGGAACCTGAAGATTCATGTTGTGCTTGTGGATTTGTTGATGAGTAGCAATCCTCGGCCACCCCAGGGAAACGAACTAGAGGGGTCGGTTGTTCACTTGATTTTTTTCTCTGGATCATGAGATTTACAATGAGGTCCCCAGGGAGATTGACTTCAAGATTATGATCTCTCACAAGTTTAAGTATAGTGTTCAATCTTCCAGCATCTTTTCGTAGACCCTAAAGAAAGAAGAACCAAACATATAGATTCATTATCTCCAAGATCAGTAAATAATCATTTACAAGATCAGGCGAGTGAACAAAAGTGTTAAACCTTGGAGGATCCAGCTGATTTATTTTTCAGGAAAGACCGCCTTAAACTGATGATCTCTTCAGTTACGAGCTCTGAGGATGAGAATGAGAACTCTTTATTATTAAGCTTAAACAAACATATAAGCCGGGCTGCAGGAAAATATTGGCTTTTCGTGATGAGCTCTTCAACAAACTCTGCAGAAGAATGAATCAAACGTTTAGTATCCAAACGATTAAATAAAGTGTAGTTGAGTAGATGTGATGATGACTACATGCAAAACTAACCTTGGATCAGCTCAAGCTTGAGACCAATAGAGTGAAAGAGTCTTGGAGCCTGTTTGTATTGAGCAATAAACGAAGAAAGTAGAGCAGTGTCATCTTCATTGATCAAATTCTTTAATCCATAAGCCACCATAAACATAAGAAAGGCTAAGGCCTCAAGCGGCCGTTTTGTCATCTTCCTTTTCCATGAATTTGCCATTTTTCTGGCCCTGAGCTGCAGTTGAGACTTGACCAGTTGCTGAATTTTGGCGAGCTCACCAAGAAAAAGAACCAAAATCTCCACGAACAAGTCCCCTAAAAACACTTCGTCAGAAAGACCATCCTCCATTTGTTCCAGAACATATTCTGCTGGATCAGGTGAACTTCTAAGACAAAAGGAGACCTGTCGGGGAGTAAGATGAGCTGTGATTTCTTTAAGTTGGCTTTCAGCTGAATCTTCTTGGCTAGTGTCACTGATACATGCATCAGCTTGCTGCTTCTTTTTCATATCACAAAGTACTTTCCTTTGTGCCTCAGTCAGCTTTTGGACTCGTCCTAATTCTTTGGATTTCAAGTCAAGCTGTTCACCAGAGATGTTGATCAGATTGTTCAATTCTTGGACTCTCTTTTCTTTCACCTCAAGTTCTTGATCAACAGACGCAAGCTGCTTGCCAGATTCTTCAATTTTGGAAAGAATCAGAAGCAAATCTTTCTTCTTTCTACCAGTCTCCTCTTCCAATTCTCTCCTAAGCTGGATAAGTTTGTTTTTCTCTGACTCTATCTGATTTGTAAGCAACTCTTGACTAAACCTTTCAGATCTTAGACTCAAATCAGTCGATCCAGTCTCTGCTGCTTTAAGCTCTTCAGCTCTTTCTTCTTCCGTTGTTGCAGAGGAGCTTCTCCCAAACTGAGTGATGCCCTGCTGCTTTTGCCTCCGCTTACTATATTTTGTTGTAGATCCAGCAACATCAATATCCAATCTCTTCCTCTTTTTGGCTGCACGAACCTTGTTTGGATCTTTCTTCACTCTTCTAGCCTCTTCTTTGTTGCAATCCATTGTAGTAATATAAACCTCTTAAGAAATTTCAAAAACCCCGATCAGATAAGTCTCCAAACACACAAAAAGACCAGTCAAGGAACCAATAACTTACATTGTAATTAACCAAATCCTAAACAAGAAAATAATAACTCTATATACATTTCAGAGACAAGAACAGTGAACAATGCACAATTACAACAAGAAACTGAACAGGCTTGAACTATAGATGAGATTCATATAAACCAAGTCCCAGTGAAAAGCACTAAGCATCTTTAGATGGGAAATGCAATTAATAGAACGATCGGTCTACCTAGGATACACAAAACCAATGGAGAAACGCAGAAATCAAACTCTTATGAGATCTATAAAAACAAACAACAGAACCACTAGAGACTAAAGATACATTCTTAGCAAAGACCAGGCGAAGGGGCCGGAGAAAAGACCAGACATAAGCCGTCAACATACCTTAGAAATAAGAAAAAGTAAAACTTTGCAACGGAGTCAGTCAGAGTCAGGGCAAAAATGAAAATTTTAGAACTCTAAAGTTATTTTTTTCTCTTTACATTGAAACTGATGAGATTAGTACTAATTACTAAACTACTAAGCATTAGCAGTTTAGCGGGAAATTGGGAAAATAAACCCGGGAAAAAACAGATCCCTCAAGTATGGGTATTTTACCAAATAAACCCTCAAGTTTTTCTAACTACTCTAAAAAACACCCCCCTTGTTACATGTGAGATAAGTGAGATATTCGATTTACTCATACTGAATGAAACTTTTGGCTTAAAGTTTTCAGAGATTTATATGAAACTGTCACAACAAGTTACTTTTGAAGTTATACGTTTTTTTTTTCCTTTTAAAAAGAAGTTGATTTGATTTTTTTTATGAGACAAAATAAGATTATAAGAATAATTTGTATTTCTGAAATGATCTGTCTATCAAATCCACTATTAACTATACAAAACACATTAACTTTAAAATACAAGCAATTGTTGAGTAATACTACATTGTTGTTGTTGCAAAGAGCATCTAGCAGTAGAGATTGACAACAACAGAGCCTTTTCTGTATCTCCATCTATTCTTCGTTGGATCATTTTGATTATGTACTCTAAGAAAGACGAATCAAATGGCAATGTGATTGGTCCTTCCGTCGGCAGACCGAACTCTTCTTCAGATATTTTCAAGAGCTCTTGGACAATAGAATTGCTCAGGTAACTTATTGGAAAAGCAAACCGGATGTTATCCACCGTGTAAACCACGAAACAGCCCTTCTCTACAGCGGTTGATCTTCTTGTAGTAGCACTTGACTTCTGAAATGAGATTCTTTTCCTGCTTAAGGCTGCTCTTTGTTGCCATTTCTTGGCCATCTTGATTAGCTTCTTTGTGTTCATCATCATTTTAAACAAAGATTTAGATCGGAAAGTGAGATGGAGTGAGAATGAAAGAGAAAGATTTGTGAGTTCTGTTTGTAGGAGCTCTTTGAATGAAAGTTCTGGTTGATGAAGAATACCATAAGCTTGTTTCATTATATAGAAGGAGGGAAACTATCATAGATGTGCTTTGTAACACAGCACATGCTGATGTCTCTACTTTATGTGATCAATAAGGGTCTCCCAAGTTGGTAATCAACTTGTGGACTATACAATTTTATGGTGAGAAGACATGATCATGTGGGTATGAATCCTATATGGACATTAATATGATAGGATTTTAGGTACTGAGACGTTATATATACATGAGAAGCCAAAAATACCAAACTATGTACACCTTTATTTGCTCGGATAAGGGTCCCAGGTTGGTTAGTGGTCCATCAGCTAAATCAAATGTGAGTCACAATTTTTTTATAGATTTGTTGTACTTATCACCAAGAAAACATATCTAATTAAAGTTAATGATCAGATAGAGAGATACAAAGAAAGACATGTGCCGGTGTAGCAAAGATGACGAGCATGTAGGTCCTTTCATTTTCTTGCTATGAAAAAAGAAGAGAACTTTTCCTTCTACAATTTCACATTTCCTTAGACCATACAAACTTCTCATGTCTTGTATTACTTCTACTCATTGCATCATGTTTATGACTTTAATCTTTAGAGCAAAACAGGTTTGAGTAAACTGTCACAACAAGTGATGTCAAAGTTATCTCATTATTTTCTTTGTTTACAGTAAACGTTGATTTTGATGAGACAGTGTAAAGGAAAGAGATAAAGAAATGGTTTGTATTTCTAAAATAATCTGTCTAATCTGATACAGTGGATTAATCTTTACAAACATAGAAACTGCTAGACACTAACTAATTCTCTAAAATACAAGCAATTGTTCTTGTTGTTGAAAAGAGCATGGTAAAGAACATCTAGCACTAGAGATTGACATGAGCAGAGCCTTTTCTGTATCTCCATCCATTCTTCGTTGGATCAATTTGATGAGATACTCCAAGAAAACCGAATCGAATGGCAATGTGATTGGTCCATCGGTGGAGAGACCAAACTCTTCTTCAGATATCTTCAAGAGCTCTTGGAAAACAGAGTTGCTCAGGTAACTTATTAGAAACGCAAAGCGGATTTTATCGGATGTGTAAACCACAAAACATCCTTTCTCTGCAGCGGTTGATCTGCTAGTAGTA
>NC_025698.1:14932452-14936459 GCF_000633955.1 Camelina sativa
AATTTTCCAAGACAGAGTTGGTTTCACCATTGTAGTCGCTTCTTGACCACAAACTGAACATGTTCAAGCAGTCAAGTTCATCTCGCATGAATGTGTAGCCAAGCTGTTCCAGTTCTTTATAATAGTTCAGATGATGGTCAAAGAAAACGGTTGCTACCATCTGACAAAGACACACAGAAACAACATAATATTAGAACCTGAAAGCAAATTAACTTGGTACACACGAAATATCAAAAAATTGAAATCTTGTTTACTTACTTCATTTAGAGCTAAGCGAGCAGCTATCCTCTGCCTTGCAATGTGTTCTCTTCGATGATCGATGTGGCTCTTCTCATGGATTTTATGTTGTGCCTTTGCTATCAAGTTTTTCAAATCAATCCTCCCATCAGGCTTCGCTGTAGTCGAGTTCTCCGGTTTAGCAATCTTTGTTGTAATTGCTCTGGCATCCACCGGTTTAGCAATCTTTGTTGTAATTGCTCTCGCATCCACCGGTTTAGTAACTTTTGGGAGCGTCTCTGACTCGGACTCTGGTTTGTGAAGACTCGGTGTCAACTTCCTAATAGATTTCGCCTGAAGAATGAAGATTTCAGAAAAAGTTCTTCCTAATAGATTTCGCCTGAAGAAGAAGATTTCAGAAAAAGTAAAAAACGTAAGCAAATTAACAAATAAAAATCAATCTAATTCACATTAAAAAAAGTAAACACCTTTATCCTAACAATTGTTGAAACTAGGGTTTGACAAGACGAGTGAGTGAGTTACCTTAGTAGTAGTTGAGTCCACTTCGACGACGGTCTTCTTCTGTCTCTTCACCGACGATGGAGTTTCTTCATCAGAACGATGTTGGCGTTTCTTCGGAGCGTCGCAAGTTTCCGTGCCATGTCTTCCAGCTCTACCCAGAACCCGTGTGTCGTGTGGCTTAGGGTTTATAGCAGGTAGCGACGAGACATCGAGTAAATTGAACCTCACACCTCTGCTTTGGACTCTCTGTTGTTTTGGAAATAAATGCAAAGGGCATGTCGTAGCAATCTCCATAGCTGATGATGACACGAACGAAATTTTACCCAAAACAAAAAAAAAGATTGATACGAAAGATGGAAACTTTCTGAAAACAAACCCTAAGCTAAGAGATGATTCTATATAAGCANTTTTTTTTTTTTTTTTTTTTTTTTTTTTTTTTTTTTTCAGATTGGAAAGTAAAAGAGACTTGTAAGCTGTGTTGTATAACTCTTTGAATGCAAGTTATGGTTGATGAAGAATCCAATAGGCTTTTTTGATTATATATAAGGAGAAACTTAAGGAGTTTAGAAAAATTAGAAAAACCAAACCAGACAGAACACATGCTTCTGTCTTTGTTTTATGTGATCATAAGGGGTCCCAAAGTTGGTAACCAATACTCTACTAACCAGCTCGTGGATTAGAATTTCTGTTGAAAATACATGACCATGTGAGTGTGAGTATATGTAAATCTTCTACAGAAATATTTAGAAACAATGACATGTACAATAAGTGAATGAGAGATACAGAACTTGTAGGCCTTTTGATGTTCTCAAGGAAATTAAAAGCTCCTACACCTGCAATTCTCAATAGATTCCTAGGTTCCATTCAGGGGACTAGTGTTCAGATATGTAGCGATTAATTAGGAAAACTAAAACATCTGAAACCAATATTAATGCACACACGTCTAGAGAAGTTAAACTTGCAGAAATTTCAGTGGTCAAGGTAAGCTTTTGGGTCATTTAATATTAATTATGGTAGAACAATCATTGCAATAGACTTGTCAGTGTCTGAAAAGATTTATAGATTGAAAGTTTCAAGTTTATTCCTGTAGAGTTTCAAGGTTCTTGAGCTTTTTCCATGAGAAAAAGTATGTCTTAATAGATGTTGTAGAGACTGTCATATAGCTTCATCAACTTAATCTTTTGAACTATATTAATTAGTAGTGTTTGTTATTCTTGTGGTTGCAGAGAACCATTGTAAAGCTCATCTAGCACTAGATATTGGCATTGTAAGAGCCTTTTATATATATATGTCTTCATTCAATATTCTCAATCCATTTGATGAGATAGCAAAACCAAATTTAGAGGCAAGGTGATTGGTCCACCAACTCTTCCTTACAGGTGTTTAAGAGCTCTTGAAAAAACAGAGTTGCTCAGGTGACTTCTCGGAAAAGCAAAGCGTTCTTTATCTCTCTATAGCAATTAAGCTGGGAGAGTATATGATCTTTGGAATGTAACTAGAGAATCTGAATAGCTTTTCTTGGACTTCAATGGGGTTTACATTGNTGATCGAGGTTCCGTGGTTTGAGGATATTTCTGTATCTCCATCCACTCGTCTTTGGATCAATTTGATGAGACCCAAGAAAACCGAATCGAATGGCAAGGTGATTGGTCCACCAACTCTTCTTCTAAGGTGTTCAAGATCTCTTGAAAAAACAGAGTTCCTCAGGTAACTTCTCGGAAAGGCAAAGCGTTCTTTGTCTCTATAGCAATTGAGCTGCGAGTAGTAGTAGTATATGATCTCTGGAATCAGATTCTTTTCCTCTTTAGGGATGTTTCTCTATCTTCCATTTCTTGTCCATCTTGAATAGCTATTTTGTGAGTTAATGCAATATACGTATTCAGGACTTAAACACAGTGTTGATTCCATGACATTAATTGATCTCATGAAGAGTTTCTAATTCAATCCCAATCCAGCGAAGCGTCTGCTTCGGCGGAGTGATTGATTTGCCATTATTCTCTGATCCAAATTCTTTGTTTTTGTGTTTTCAGCTTTGGTGAATTCGATCCAAAGTTTTGATTTTTATGAAGAGAAGAATGAGGATATAATTTCAATACGTCTGCAAATCAGAAATACAGTGTTGATAATATGACATGCACTACCATCTGACCTCTTCTTCTTCTTTCTTTCGTTTCTTTTGTTTTTTGTTTTGAAATCAGGCTTTGCGACACTGTTAGCTTCTTTATACCATAAGCTACCTGTTTACTTTAATACTTGTTTACATCTATTTTACAGGGAACTTTACTGAGATGTTATACATTTTAAGTAATATTATCAGAATCTACAAAAAAAGATTTTATTACTAGAATATTTAGGGTATTTCCAAAATACCTAACGTGCCCTTGTTTTATGTTACCGGAAAAACGTTATTATAAAAATGTCATCGCCACGTCAGACGCCACGTCAGAAATCGCTGACGTGTATTAAATAACTCAGCCGTAACGCGTTATAGAGGTAATGTCGGCTGAGTTATAGGTATGTTGCGGCTGATTTATGGAAAAAACATTTGAGTAAGATCGGACGGCTGACTTAGAGCATAACTCAACCACACGTTACGGCTGAGTTATTAAAATCTGGCTGAGTTATGCTCTATCTTAGCCGTCCTTACGGCTGAGTTTTCACCCGATGGCTGAGTTGTCAAAATTTTGGCTGAGTTAGAGCATAACTCAGCCATAACGTTTGGCTGAGTTTTCACCCGATGGTTGAGTTGTCAAAATTTTGACTGAGTTATCAATACGACACGGCTAAATTAACTTTTCACCGCCTGGCTGAGTTATGAAAAACGGCTGACTTATGAGATGTAGTTATGGCTGAGTTATGGTTAAATCTATAACTCAGCCGTGATAGGCTGACTTATCGTACAACTCGGCCATTTCACGGCTGACTTAGTAGCAAAAGATTAATTACTAGAATGTTATTCAGTTACGGCTGACTTATTAAACGATACGACTGAGTTATAATTTGTTTGATGGCTGAGTTATATTAAGGCTGAGTTATTATTTCTTTAATGGCTGACTTGCCACGTCGGACGCATCATCCATGTCAGCATTCCATGTCATCATCTTTCTTCTCTGGAAATACGAAACGTCGTTCCTTCGATTCTTCAACTGGTTATTAAGTGAACTATTTACCTTATATATCACACCTTGTTCTTCTACTTCTTCTTCATTTTCTTCTTCACCTTGTTCTTATACTTCTTCTTCACTTTCATCTTCACCTAGTTCTTTCTA
>NC_025698.1:14937114-14942049 GCF_000633955.1 Camelina sativa
CTTTACTGAGATGTTATACATTTTAAGTAATATTATCAGAATCTACAAAAAAAGATTTTATTACTAGAATATTTAGGGTATTTCCAAAATACCTAACGTGCCCTTGTTTTATGTTACCGGAAAAACGTTATTATAAAAATGTCATCGCCACGTCAGACGCCACGTCAGAAATCGCTGACGTGTATTAAATAACTCAGCCGTAACGCGTTATAGAGGTAATGTCGGCTGAGTTATAGGTATGTTGCGGCTGATTTATGGAAAAAACATTTGAGTAAGATCGGACGGCTGACTTAGAGCATAACTCAACCACACGTTACGGCTGAGTTATTAAAATCTGGCTGAGTTATGCTCTATCTTAGCCGTCCTTACGGCTGAGTTTTCACCCGATGGCTGAGTTGTCAAAATTTTGGCTGAGTTAGAGCATAACTCAGCCATAACGTTTGGCTGAGTTTTCACCCGATGGTTGAGTTGTCAAAATTTTGACTGAGTTATCAATACGACACGGCTAAATTAACTTTTCACCGCCTGGCTGAGTTATGAAAAACGGCTGACTTATGAGATGTAGTTATGGCTGAGTTATGGTTAAATCTATAACTCAGCCGTGATAGGCTGACTTATCGTACAACTCGGCCATTTCACGGCTGACTTAGTAGCAAAAGATTAATTACTAGAATGTTATTCAGTTACGGCTGACTTATTAAACGATACGACTGAGTTATAATTTGTTTGATGGCTGAGTTATATTAAGGCTGAGTTATTATTTCTTTAATGGCTGACTTGCCACGTCGGACGCATCATCCATGTCAGCATTCCATGTCATCATCTTTCTTCTCTGGAAATACGAAACGTCGTTCCTTCGATTCTTCAACTGGTTATTAAGTGAACTATTTACCTTATATATCACACCTTGTTCTTCTACTTCTTCTTCATTTTCTTCTTCACCTTGTTCTTATACTTCTTCTTCACTTTCATCTTCACCTAGTTCTTTCTACTTCTTTTTCACCTTGTTCTTCATTTTCTTTCATGGATCCAGTTCTGGTACTAGTTGTTTCCGATAATTGGGTAAAGAAACAGAGATATGTATTTAACACCGACGATAGAGGGTGTATAGTTGTGCAGATCGATGGAGGCGCAACACACGACAAGCTTGTGGAGCTTGTTCTTGAAGACTACGGATTGGACGCGTTTAGCCATGAGCTAAAGCTGAGCTACATGTTCTCGAACAAGGCACTGAAACTAATGGCGCATGATACTCCACCTTTTTTTGTCTCCAATGATCGGCAGTTGCAATGTTTTTTGGGGCTATGGAAAACCGATCAACTACGTCTCTGTGTGGAGTTTTCGGCTAAAGGGTCTACATAATCTAGTGGAGCTAGAGGAAGTATGATACGGNTGATTTATGGAAAAAACATTTGAGTAAGATCGGACGGCTGACTTAGAGCATAACTCAACCACACGTTACGGCTGAGTTATTAAAATCTGGCTGAGTTATGCTCTATCTTAGCCGTCCTTACGGCTGAGTTTTCACCCGATGGCTGAGTTGTCAAAATTTTGGCTGAGTTAGAGCATAACTCAGCCATAACGTTTGGCTGAGTTTTCACCCGATGGTTGAGTTGTCAAAATTTTGACTGAGTTATCAATACGACACGGCTAAATTAACTTTTCACCGCCTGGCTGAGTTATGAAAAACGGCTGACTTATGAGATGTAGTTATGGCTGAGTTATGGTTAAATCTATAACTCAGCCGTGATAGGCTGACTTATCGTACAACTCGGCCATTTCACGGCTGACTTAGTAGCAAAAGATTAATTACTAGAATGTTATTCAGTTACGGCTGACTTATTAAACGATACGACTGAGTTATAATTTGTTTGATGGCTGAGTTATATTAAGGCTGAGTTATTATTTCTTTAATGGCTGACTTGCCACGTCGGACGCATCATCCATGTCAGCATTCCATGTCATCATCTTTCTTCTCTGGAAATACGAAACGTCGTTCCTTCGATTCTTCAACTGGTTATTAAGTGAACTATTTACCTTATATATCACACCTTGTTCTTCTACTTCTTCTTCATTTTCTTCTTCACCTTGTTCTTATACTTCTTCTTCACTTTCATCTTCACCTAGTTCTTTCTACTTCTTTTTCACCTTGTTCTTCATTTTCTTTCATGGATCCAGTTCTGGTACTAGTTGTTTCCGATAATTGGGTAAAGAAACAGAGATATGTATTTAACACCGACGATAGAGGGTGTATAGTTGTGCAGATCGATGGAGGCGCAACACACGACAAGCTTGTGGAGCTTGTTCTTGAAGACTACGGATTGGACGCGTTTAGCCATGAGCTAAAGCTGAGCTACATGTTCTCGAACAAGGCACTGAAACTAATGGCGCATGATACTCCACCTTTTTTTGTCTCCAATGATCGGCAGTTGCAATGTTTTTTGGGGCTATGGAAAACCGATCAACTACGTCTCTGTGTGGAGTTTTCGGCTAAAGGGTCTACATAATCTAGTGGAGCTAGAGGAAGTATGATACGGCCAAGCAGTGACTCAAAAGTAGAATGTACATACGAAGTGGACGGTGGGGGATTTGAAGGCACTTGTTATGATTATAGTGATGACGAAGAAAACGAAGAAGAAGAAGAAGCTGTCGAAGAAGCAGCTGACGAAGAAGAAGACGATGAATTTTCAACCCAATTTGATGTTTTCGACGACTCTGATGGTGCGTCATCTGATGATGATAACTTTTCTGTCTTGGGCGAGCCTCCGAATAAAGACGAAGATGCACCGACTCTGGCTCCTAATAAAGACGAAGATTCACCGACTCTCCCTCCTAAGAAGAGAGCTCATAACAACGATAATGCCGGATCGACTATGAACCCAGAGGCTTTTAGGTTGGAGTTGTCAACGCTAAAAATTGCTGTAGGACAACGATATTGGAGCAAAGCCGAGTTCAGGAATCGCGTGAGACTTATTTCGGTTAGGGATGGATTTGATTTTAATTTACCAGTATCAAATCCAAGAATGGTGGTTGCGCGGTGTTGGGTTGAAGGATGTCTTTGGAGAGTTCGTGCATCTAGACAAGGGGATGAGCCGGATTTTCATGTTCGTTTATACGATTCGGAACACTCATGTTCTGTGACGGAACGTTCTAATCGATCCCGTCAACCAACAACTGGTGTATTGGCAGGTCTTTACAGGGACTATCTTGGTGATCTTGGTCCGTAAGTTAAACCTAAAAGTGTCAGAGTCATTTTCAACAAGCAATTTAGTATGAAGGTAATTACTCTGTCTCGACTGACTTATTGACATAATGGCTCACATATCATTACTTTATGGCTGGATTATTAATGAATACCGGCTGACTTAATGATTTTATAAGGCTGATTGATATGAATGTCTTGACTGAGTTATTTACGTATTATGGCTGGTTTTTTTATTCTCTACGGCTGACTTATATTTTATGGCTGATTTATTAATTTGTTGGTGTCAACAGATGGGTTATTGGAAGGCATATCGGTTGCTGCGGTTTGCAAGGGAGATCGATCAGGGAACTCCTGAGGATAGTTTTAGCGAATTGCCTTCTTACCTATACATGGTAAGAAGGGAAAATCCAGGTACAATCACGCGTCTCCAAATAGATGATGAAGATTGTTTCAAATATGTTTTTATTGTTTTTGGTGCGAGTGTTTCTGGGTTTGCTTTCATGCGCAAAGTTATTGTTGTCGACGGTACGTTTCTCCATGGTAGTTACAAAGGAACGCTTCTAACAGCGCTAGCTCAGGATGGTAGCTTTCAAATTTTCCAAATAGCTTTCGCTATTGTTGACACTGAAAATGATGAGTCTTGGCGTTGGTTTTTTACACAACTCAAAAATGCCATTCCTGACGAAAAGGATCTTGCGATAATCTCCGACAGACATAAGTCAATAGGGAAAGCGATTGGCGAAGTGTATCCCGTGGAATTGCACTTACCATTTGTATAAGAACATTTTGGTGAAGTTCAAAGGAAAACATTTGTTCCCTCTTGTGAAAAAAGTGGCAAGGTGTTTTAGGCTGTCTGATTTTAATGAGGCATTCAATGAGATTGAAGCACTTCATCCCGAACTACATGGATACCTCCAAAGAGCTGGTGTCCGAATGTGGGCGCGTGTTCATTTCCCGGGTGAAAGGTACAATTTAATGACAACGAATATTGCCGAATCAATGAACAACGCACTGTCAAATGCTAGAAGTCTTCCCATAGTTCGACTGCTAGAATCGATACAGAATATGATGACCAGATGGTTTTCTGAATGGAGAGAGGATGCACAATCGCAGCTAACAACGCTCACTCGAGGTGTTGAGAAACTGTTATAGGTAAGTTTACATAATTCAGTCGTCAATGTTGATAACTCAGCCATAATAGTTTCCGTATCTCAGCCGTAACTGTTACATATATCAGCCATAACAGTTTTCATATCTCAGCCCTTACCATATTAATTTTCATATCTCAGCCATTATTGTTTTCATAGCTCGGTCGTAATTGTTTTCATAACTCAGCCTAAAACGTTTTTTTTTTTTTTTGTTCTACTCCCTACTAGGACCGTGTCATCGCAGCAAGACTTATGCAGGTACAAACGATTGATGATGTACGTGTGCAAGTTACATATGGAACATCTTTGCATGTTATAAATTTGGAACTNTTCTTCATTTTCTTTCATGGATCCAGTTCTGGTACTAGTTGTTTCCGATAATTGGGTAAAGAAACAGAGATATGTATTTAACACCGACGATAGAGGGTGTATAGTTGTGCAGATCGATGGAGGCGCAACACACGACAAGCTTGTGGAGCTTGTTCTTGAAGACTACGGATTGGACGCGTTTAGCCATGAGCTAAAGCTGAGCTACATGTTCTCGAACAAGGCACTGAAACTAATGGCGCATGATACTCCACC
>NC_025698.1:14942401-14950562 GCF_000633955.1 Camelina sativa
CATCGCAGCAAGACTTATGCAGGTACAAACGATTGATGATGTACGTGTGCAAGTTACATATGGAACATCTTTGCATGTTATAAATTTGGAACTAAAAAATGCACATGTCGTCGTTTCGACCATGAGAAAATACCATGCATCCATGCAATCGCAGCTGCAGAGCATAAGGATGTGTCTCGTATATCCCTGTGTGATCCGAAATTTAGGAGTGTCGATTTGGTTAACGGATGGGGTGGTTCAATCATGCCTCTAGATGAATCAGTCATGGTTCCTGTTGCTGTGAATAATCAACCGTGCTTGCCTCTGATTGTTGTGAACCGGCCAGGAAGGTCCAAGAAGCGTAGGATTAAATCATCTTTGGAAGTGGCCATTGGAAATAAACGCCCTAGGAAGCAACACGCATGTTGGCGATGTAAGCAAGTTGGGCACAATGTGAAAACTTGTCGGTTGTAGTTAGGGAGATCTGTTTTATTTTGTGTAATAACTCAATCGTCAAGTCGTATAAATCAGTCGTTTGCTTTCAGATTGTTTCTTTTGATAACTCAGCCGTCAAGTCATATAAATCAGCTATCTACTTTCAGATTGTTTCTTGTGATAACTCAGCCATCACTTACTATAACTCATCCATCAACGAGACCTTTCGTTTTCCCGTAAAACTGTAACTCAGCCGTTAAACAATATTTTGGCTGGAAACCATAAGTTAACCTAATAATAAACGCGACCTTTCTTTTGATAACTCAGCCATTATAGATTGTTCATTTTAATAACTCAGCTGTTATTCACTATAACTCAGCCGTTACATGAATCGACGTGACCTTTCGTTTTCCCGTCAAACTATAACTCAGCCGTCAAGCAATATTTTGGCGGAAAACCATAAGTTAACCTAATAATAGACGTGACCTTTCGTTTTTCTATTGTTTTCCCTTTATATTCATATAATTCATTGTATCGTTTCGGTTTCTTCTTCTCCGCTCATTGCACCTATAAATATTGCATCTTCGTCGATGATCTTTGTCGATCAGTTCACCTTCAAATCTCATCTATCATTATATTGCATTTCCTTCGATCATTGCACATGTAAGTCTCCTCTCCATGCCCTCTCAATCTATTGCATATTTTCCGATCATTGCACCTATCAGTTGGTGACGGTTGTTTTTCTTTTGATGGCCGAGCTATGGACGGAGAGGGTTCCAGTAGACGTCAAAAATGCAAGGCAGAGTGGGGAGACGAAGACAATCAGCCGTCCATCCGCATGGCCGGAGCAAGTTCCAGTAAACGTCAAAGAAATGCATATTTCGAGTGGGAAGAGGAAGCATTATTGGCCGTGTCTGAAGCTTTTACTCAGACGAGAGTCGAGGCCGAGGCGGAGACAACTGATCGCTACACCGCAATTCTGCATATGATGGATGATCATATGAAGAAGAAGGAAGAGAAGATCGCCCTCGAGCATCAAGTGGAACTAATCGACGCTCAAATATCCTAACTTAACCAAATCTTGGGTGGAGAACTTGTCGACTTAGAGACAGAGCGCAAGAGGTTAGAGGTTATGAGAGAGATTGCGAAGGCCGATGTCAAACAGTGTGTGGTTCCTCCTCCTCTTGATTGGGAGAAACTAAAAGTTCGTGGTTCCTCCTCCTCTTAATCGATTTAAAAAGTGAATTCCATTGTACTGTCGTCTCTTCTTGTTTATGAACTCTGAACTTTTTTTTTATTTCTTTTTGTAATGTTTAATATTAATATAATTTAGCCGTAAAACTATAACATATCGTATAAATCAATCGTTTGCTTGTGATAACTCAGTCATAACTTACAATAACTCAGCCGTCACATGAATCGACGAGACCTTTCGTTTTATTATAAATATTATAACTCAGCCGTGAAGTCATATAAATCAACCATTTATTTTCAGATTGTTTATTGTGATAACTCAGTCATAACTTTACTATAACTCAGCCTCAAAATGAGAGTAGATACTAAAATGTGGAAGCATAAAAAGTGGATAACAGCCTTACAAGAGCTTAACAAAATATATAAAACAATCTCCAACAATCTTATACTGTCTAATCAAGGTGCATAGATATTTTCTCTGGTTATAATTAAAGATATGAGTAACTTAAAAATGAGGTTTTAGATACGTACATATGTCAAAGGATGCACGACTAACGAAAGGATTGGAAATTAGATAAAAATATTCCCATTTAATGGATAATACCAAAAATCAAAGTCTCTATCATACATGTGGAAACAAGCTTGCAATATGTAGAACAAATATAATTAAACAAAAAAAGGACCTTTAATACATGAAAAAGATACTCGTCTAAGAAATAGAAAACAATTATTTTAAAATAAATAGACTTTAGAGCCACGAGTTGATAAGGTAAAACTGGAAATCACTGCTGGAAAACCTAAAGGATTTCAGAGAGTTTGAGGGACAACCACCATAGGTAACAATTTTTGCACATGATTTCATAGTCTCCATAGCGGAGAGAATGGAGACCGTTATCCAAATAACACATCACAGCACAAGCGGGTGAAGGGAGTAACGGACTGTCAGGATAGAGATGGGAGGCTGTGTATGAGTTTTTTGGGCCGCCTTATCACGAGATAACTCAATCATAAAATCATTACCGGTTGCCATGACACCCGCAGACAGCAGAGGATAATGATTTGCATCAAACTGCTGGAGGTAATGGACGGCCATAACCTCATTCCCTTGACAAATACTTAGTACCCCACATGCTAAGGTGGCATCAACATCGGCCGGTACATTACGATTGAGAATATCAATCCCACGCTGGATATCTCTATCCTCAGCCACAACCCTTAGCCCTTCGTAGTAAATGGCAATGGGGTTGCCGGCGTTAAAGCATTTGACGAAGAAAGGCATGTACCGCCCTTCAATTTGGAGGCCACCATCAGGGGCGTTGGATGTGTTGATTTGTGATGGATCAGTACAAAGGCAATAGATAGCAGCTCTCTTTAGAACTTCTTTACTTTATACTGCATTTTTTCCCTATGACTAGCCCTTAAAATAGAACCAACTGACCACAATCGATCCTCTGCAGCAAGGGAAACGATTTTTATGAAAACATCGTCGGGGAGATCCGGCATCTTGGGTGCTCGAGCGGACATAGTGTTGTAAACAATAATTTTATTATAGTTTGTAGTTGAGAGGTAATAGACTAAAGAAACCGAAATACTTGTATATATACAGAGATAGCATAAAAGTATATTATTTGGTTGGGCAGAATACAAGAAAGCCATAACTTTACTATAACTCAGCCGTCACATGAATCGACGAGACCTTTCGTTTTCCCTTAAATACCATAACTCAACCGTCAAGTCGTATAAATCAGTCGTTTGCTTTCAGATTGTTTCTTGTGATAACTCAGCCATAACTTTACTATAACTAAGCCGTAACATGAATCGACTAGACCTTTCGTTTTCCCGTAAATATTATAACTCAGCCGTCAAGTCATATATATCAGCCATCTACTTCCAGATTATTCCTAGTGATAACTCAGCCATTACTTACTATAACTCAGCCATCACATGAATCGATGAGACCTTTCGTTTTTNGCATCTTGGGTGCTCGAGCGGACATAGTGTTGTAAACAATAATTTTATTATAGTTTGTAGTTGAGAGGTAATAGACTAAAGAAACCGAAATACTTGTATATATACAGAGATAGCATAAAAGTATATTATTTGGTTGGGCAGAATACAAGAAAGCCATAACTTTACTATAACTCAGCCGTCACATGAATCGACGAGACCTTTCGTTTTCCCTTAAATACCATAACTCAACCGTCAAGTCGTATAAATCAGTCGTTTGCTTTCAGATTGTTTCTTGTGATAACTCAGCCATAACTTTACTATAACTAAGCCGTAACATGAATCGACTAGACCTTTCGTTTTCCCGTAAATATTATAACTCAGCCGTCAAGTCATATATATCAGCCATCTACTTCCAGATTATTCCTAGTGATAACTCAGCCATTACTTACTATAACTCAGCCATCACATGAATCGATGAGACCTTTCGTTTTTCCGTAAAACTATAACTCAGCCGTCAAGTCATATAAATCTGCCATTTACTTTCGTTTCTAATTTCATATTGTTTCTTGTGATAACTCAGCCATAACTCATTATAACTCAGCCATTACATGAATCGTCGAGACCTTTCGTTTTCCCGTCAAACTATAACTCATCCGTCAAACAATATTTTGGCGGAAAACCATAAGTTAACCTAATAATAGACGAAACCTTTCGTTTTCATATTGTTTTCCTTTATATTCTCCTCATTCATATGTCTGACTCTCTTTCATCTCATTCTTCGTTTCTATTGTTTCTCTTTATACACTACTAAATCACAGATTTGTCTATCTATTACATCTTCCTATCGACATGGAAGTTGTTCCTCATGTCGATGGACAGTTTTTTAGAGATGTCGAAGCGATCATTTGCGCCACTGATGTGGGTTCCTGGGTTGACACAACCACTGTTACGTGGTTCAAGTTCCTTCACGTTCTCTCTATCGCGATTGGAGGAATACTTCAACACAACTGGCACCATGTGTGGCCGACATACCGCTTGATTCCCTTCCACTTTAAGAGACGATAGTTTCTACTCCTCGCGGTAAGATCACTAAAACAAACCACCATATTGATATTATTCTATACTTTTATCGTTTCTTTCCTTTAATTGTAGGGTAAATACACGTGGGATCCAAAGCATACTTTAACGGTCTGGACGCAGTTTAATTTGGTGGCTAGAACGTTATTTAGAGCCCAGATGCGTGCGCTCAAGAGGATATGGGCGAGTGGTGGCAATAAACCCGAGATGCTAACTAGCATAGTTTGGAATGATATGGTCGATATGTTTGAAGAATTTGGCCCAGATGACGTTGGTTTCAGAAAGTGATTTCCATTGTACTTTCGTGTCGTCTTCTATATGAACTATAAATTATAAACTATGATTTTGTGTTTTTGTTTTTTTTTTTATTTCGTTTATGTTGTACCTTCATATTATAATATAAATCAGTCGTTATTTCGATATCTCAGCCATTACGGAATGATAACTCAACCACAAAGTTCGATAAGTCAACCATAATATTTGATAACTCAGCCATCACTTTATCTTAATTATTTACATAACTCAGTCGTGAATAACGATAACTCAGCCAACCCTCAAATTAGAATGTGTAAAAATCATTCTAAGTCTATAAGTATACCTTTTTATTTGTTTTAATGATAGTAATATTCATATTTCCATTCTAAATTTAAATTTTGAGTAATAATAATTTTAATATTCAATGGTTGGAGAAATACTTTTACAAAAATAAAATTCGAAATTTGAATACTAATTATTTAATTATTTTGAATAATATATTGTGNTGTTACGTGGTTCAAGTTCCTTCACGTTCTCTCTATCGCGATTGGAGGAATACTTCAACACAACTGGCACCATGTGTGGCCGACATACCGCTTGATTCCCTTCCACTTTAAGAGACGATAGTTTCTACTCCTCGCGGTAAGATCACTAAAACAAACCACCATATTGATATTATTCTATACTTTTATCGTTTCTTTCCTTTAATTGTAGGGTAAATACACGTGGGATCCAAAGCATACTTTAACGGTCTGGACGCAGTTTAATTTGGTGGCTAGAACGTTATTTAGAGCCCAGATGCGTGCGCTCAAGAGGATATGGGCGAGTGGTGGCAATAAACCCGAGATGCTAACTAGCATAGTTTGGAATGATATGGTCGATATGTTTGAAGAATTTGGCCCAGATGACGTTGGTTTCAGAAAGTGATTTCCATTGTACTTTCGTGTCGTCTTCTATATGAACTATAAATTATAAACTATGATTTTGTGTTTTTGTTTTTTTTTTTATTTCGTTTATGTTGTACCTTCATATTATAATATAAATCAGTCGTTATTTCGATATCTCAGCCATTACGGAATGATAACTCAACCACAAAGTTCGATAAGTCAACCATAATATTTGATAACTCAGCCATCACTTTATCTTAATTATTTACATAACTCAGTCGTGAATAACGATAACTCAGCCAACCCTCAAATTAGAATGTGTAAAAATCATTCTAAGTCTATAAGTATACCTTTTTATTTGTTTTAATGATAGTAATATTCATATTTCCATTCTAAATTTAAATTTTGAGTAATAATAATTTTAATATTCAATGGTTGGAGAAATACTTTTACAAAAATAAAATTCGAAATTTGAATACTAATTATTTAATTATTTTGAATAATATATTGTGAAAAAGCTCACTTTATGAATTTATTATGCATGTGGATTTGAGCAGGCACCGAATTAGTGATTTTTCGCGTTTCCCTAACAACACTTTTTGTGACATCGAGAGACGTTTTAATATTTATTAGGAATCTGACAAAACGAAAGATCCAAGAAAGAAAGAAGAATACGTTTTCATATTAATGAGAAGACCCTAAACGATAATTCAGCCGTCATAAACTATAACTCAGCCACCACTCCAATTATAAGACTAAATAACCGAACAAACCGAAAAACTAATTTTTCCCCTTTTGGTATTTTTTGTATTGGTATTTTCGATTAATTACGGTTATATTCGGCTTGCTATCGGTTATATTAAGTTAAACTACCTAATTTGGATAACATTTGGGTTATTTATAGTTATATATTAATCTAACCGGCCCAAATTAGTAAACCCAAATTACCACCTTAAACCAAACACATTAGAACCAAAACCAAACTGTTAAATTAAAACTCATAATGTTGAAAATATGAACCCTACACCCCAAACCCTAACCCTAACCCTAACCCTAACCCCTAAATGTCATGTTTTGAATATTTGACAGATTTTGATCAGAATATGTAAAAATCACTCTTTGTCTATAATTATTACTTTTTTATTGGTTATAATAATAGTAATGTACATATTTCCATTCTAAATTTAAATTTTGAGTTATAAAAATTTTAATTTACAAATATCTCATAAGTCAGCCGTTTATTTCGATAACTCAGCCATATAGTCAAATATTATAAAAAAAATTCTAAAATTTGAATTCAAATTTTGAATTCCTTTTTAATAATAAATATTTAAAAATGTATTTATTACGCGTGTGAATGATAACAAGAAACATAATTATAGTTTGCGTCTCCCCAACAACACTTTTTGTATTCTCGAGAAGGTATATAATAAATTAATATGGCCGTTGCATAACTCAGCCGTAACACCATTAATATGGATGTTGCATAACTCAGTCGTAACATCAATGTTAATTTAATATACTACCCTAAGTCAGTCGTGTAAAGTACATAACTCAGCCGTCACGTATAGTATTGTTAAACGACGTCGTTCGATTTATTGTTTTAGTATAAATGATGGGATTGTAGTGATTTTGTGCTTTAGTAATCGAGTGAAAATGATGGCTCAGAGAGATATCTACNGTTTAATTTGGTGGCTAGAACGTTATTTAGAGCCCAGATGCGTGCGCTCAAGAGGATATGGGCGAGTGGTGGCAATAAACCCGAGATGCTAACTAGCATAGTTTGGAATGATTTGGTCGATATGTTTGAAGAATTTGGCCCAGATGACGTTGGTTTCAGAAAGTGATTTCCATTGTACTTTCGTGTCGTCTTCTATATGAACTATAAATTATAAACTATGATTTTGTGTTTTTGTTTTTTTTTTTATTTCGTTTATGTTGTACCTTCATATTATAATATAAATCAGTCGTTATTTCGATATCTCAGCCATTACGGAATGATAACTCAACCATAAAGTTCGATAAGTCAACCACAATATTTGATAACTCAGCCATCACTTTATCTTAATTATTTACATAACTCAGTCGTGAATAACGATAACTCAGCCAACCCTCAAATTAGAATGTGTAAAAATCATTCTAAGTCTATAAGTATACCTTTTTATTTGTTTTAATGATAGTAATATTCATATTTCCATTCTAAATTTAAATTTTGAGTAATAATAATTTTAATATTCAATGGTTGGAGAAATACTTTTACAAAAATAAAATTCGAAATTCGAAAAATAATAATTTAATTATTTTGAATAATATATTGTGAAAAAGCTCACTTTATGAATTTATTATGCATGTGGATTTGAGCAGGCACATAATTAGTGATTTTT
>NC_025698.1:14950625-14952850 GCF_000633955.1 Camelina sativa
CTGAAGCACTAACTGAGGTACATCTCTGGACCATCTGAAATCTCTAAGCATTATCGTAATATTGTGTTTGTGGTAATGTAGATGAAAATGAAAATGAGGTACGGCGAAATCCGGAGGCGCGACAAGCGCGTTCCAGTTGCCAGATCTAATGATCCTAGCAGGAGAGGAGAACTTTATTTCAGTTGTCCGTATGAAATCACATATGTAAAGATTTTTGTACTCTTATTTTTGTGTTCTGCATCATGATTTTTTATATATATTGTAATATCAGTTATGTACTACTTGTAAGGGTCCCGGGTCTACAAACGCAATGCGTTTGTTGTGATATGGGAAGGGATCTCGGTTGTACCTATCCCTAAGGAGTCTCATATACGCGCCCATGTGCTGTTAAAAAGGAAACTGAGTAAAGAACAACAACTCAGCCATTATGTTTTAAATAACTCAGACAACGACAACAATAACTAAGACATTAAGATAAACTTACTTCATCAGTAAGCCACCCATAGGTACCATATTCTTCTGGCCTCACTGGCCAGTCCTTTCGTTCGGTGATTAGCTGCCTATAGAATTCAATTTCGATTTCGAAATTGCCTAACGAAATATTCCTAACAAAAAAATAAACACAAGTTAATATAATGTTAACAAGCTGTGATTAACTTGTTAAGAAAAAGGGTCTAAAGGGTCATACTCGGCTTTCTATAGAAATCCAAAAGTTTCTGCAACGTGACCGGATCAACAGGTGCCAGAGGATCATATATTCCAGGTCCAGGTGAACAGTTCTTCCTCATGCACGTCAGTCCGTTGTCTCCAATATAAGGGAAAATCCTGCTTGGATGAGCTTGTTGTGTATTCAATGCACTCCCATCCGGGGACAGCTTAACACGTGTTAAAAGCTTTAATTCTATCAAGCCTAATTTGTTCCTCTTNGTAGATGAAAATGAAAATGAGGTACGGCGAAATCCGGAGGCGCGACAAGCGCGTTCCAGTTGCCAGATCTAATGATCCTAGCAGGAGAGGAGAACTTTATTTCAGTTGTCCGTATGAAATCACATATGTAAAGATTTTTGTACTCTTATTTTTGTGTTCTGCATCATGATTTTTTATATATATTGTAATATCAGTTATGTACTACTTGTAAGGGTCCCGNAGGATTTCTACCTCTACCTCTTTTCTTTTCCTAAATGTCTCTAGCCGCTAATTCTTTGGCCTTCTTTGGCGCAGCTACTTCTTTGGCCTTCTTTGGCGCAGCTACTTCTTTGGCCTTCTTTGCCGCCTATAACTCTTTGGCCTTCTTTGCTGCCTCTAACTCTTTGGCCTTCTCTGTCGCCTCTAACTCTTTGGCATTTCTCCTCGTGTAAGACCGTGTTTTCGTATCAGCTGGTTTCTTAGCAGCTGGAGACTTCTGAAGGAAATCAAGAGGATTATCAAAATCATCCATCAGATTCTTACTGATCCCATCCAAACCACTGCCATCAACTGATTTCTCTTCCTGTATAACATAGCGAAGACAATTAACGATAATGATAACTCAACCTAAACATTCTGGAAAATCAGCCATAAAATTAAGATAAATCAGACATTACCGGAGGACTGTTGACAGAGTAGTTTTGTTGCATTTTTCCTGGAATGACTGGTGGACCTTTTGGTGTCTGTAGTTTTGCCTGAAGGTCCGGTGATATCAGGTCCTTTATTTTGAAATTTGAATACGCAGATGCCGTGTTTTGGCCAGTTTCCCCAACACCCATGGAAAGCACGTGATCTTTCATCTGTTTGAGATCACGCTCAAAAGGTCCAAACCTGGTATCAATCCTTTCATTCATCCTCTTTTCTATTCTATCTCCAATCTTCTTCTCTAGATCCAGAGGCATATTTGCAATGTTTGTATCAAGGGTGTCAAACCTTGAGTTTAACCTGGACACCAAGTCAACGAGAGTTCTAACCGACACATCTTCCTCCTCACTAGCCAACTGAAACAAATACACAAACTGTTGTAAACAGGCTAACGAAAGGTTACATAAAATATAAACTCACTATACACCATATCACTTACCTTTTTTCCTTTCTTCTTCTTCTCCTGTGAAGCTCCTGCTCCTTCACCAGAATCACCACCCTGACTGTTGGAAACTTCCTCCTTATGGACTTTCCGCTTCTTTGCGGGAGGAGATTCAGACTCAACAGCTGCTTTAGCTTTCTTTTTCTTTTTCTTCTTATCAATCTCCTTAACA
>NC_025698.1:14955025-14978935 GCF_000633955.1 Camelina sativa
ACCAGAATCACCACCCTGACTGTTGGAAACTTCCTCCTTATGGACTTTCCGCTTCTTTGCGGGAGGAGATTCAGACTCAACAGCTGCTTTAGCTTTCTTTTTCTTTTTCTTCTTATCAATCTCCTTAACATCCCAAAAACCTTTAACAAACTTATCCATATGTATGTCTTCGATCAGGCGATCAATTGCTGGGTCGTCTTCTTGATCTGGCCACGTATGAAATAGATCGTAGCAATTTTCCTTCATAACCATTTTACAGACACGCAGCTGTAACATAAGAGATTATGAAACCCATCAGTAAGTTTTAACTCAGCCATCTAAGACCATACATCAGCCATCTAAGACCATAAATCAGCATCAAAGAACCATAACTCAGCCATAAAAGAACAATAACTCAGCCATAACTAAACCATAACTCAGCACTTACTATACTAAATAATAACTCAGTCATTACTAAACAATCACTCAACCACTGCTAAACCATATATCAGCCATCATTTAAACAATAATCAGCCAGTAACTATCAGTCTATCATAACACAATCAAAACCTTACCTCACCAAGAGCTTTGATCTCTTCAGCAATAATCGTTTCCATCGTTGAACGTGTACGGTTTCCATGCCATCGAAGCAACGGTATGGCATCATCTTCAGCTGATGCATTCCCAAACCGATCTCCAAAGCATTTGATGGACTCATACGCCCAAGCCTGTAACACGGGTGTAAACCCACTAAGGGTGTACGATTTCTCCGTAGGCCTCAACAACTTTATGCCATCAACAAGGGCTTCAAATGCTGACCGACCCCACGGATACGTCTTCATTGCTTCATCATCAAAAACTCTTTTGGCACTTTCATATGGAATTCTAGAGTTATGATGCAAACCATAAAGTCCAATGTGTTGAAGAAGCAATAGCCCCAACCATTTACGATGATCAAGGTTTAGCCATTGCCGGCACATTTTCAGTCCTTCCCTTAATTCATTTAATGATGGACCTTCCCCACCAGACACTTTCAAAAGTCTGAAGAACTCTTTGTGTTCCTCTTCAATTTCAAACCGTTATGTCGGCATTGGGTCTATGTTTAACCCCGTCACATGAGCAAATTCATTCAACCCAAACCTGATAGGTTGACCACCGACCACAAACCAAACCTCCTTCTTATGTACCCTTAACTGGTTACATAGTAGGAAATGTACTATTTTACCAGACCAGACGAATTGGCTATCAACTAGCTTAGAGATTATTCCAATAGGTACAGCCTTCGTTTTTTCCCACGCATCATGTCCTATTGATTGCCTAATCGCAGGGAATTCTCCCATCCTGAAATTGGTATTAATATCTCTAAACTCTAGATTAGAGTTTCCTTCAGCGTATAGTCTTGGGGGGTAATCCCTTGCTTGTTCTTCAGAAATAATCACCATCGACATCTGATAAATAATAAAATTCATAAGTAAATCATAAAATAAATCAGCCATAACATAAAACAAACTCATACACAAAGCATAACATAACGCATCCACAAATACATAACTCAGATCTAAAGCACAAAATAACTCAGTCACCCATACAAAACTCAGTCGTAACACAGCCGCAAAATAAAACAAATCAGCCATCGAATCAAATAGATCTAACAAATCAGCCGTAAACCCTAAAAGTAAATCAGCCATCGAATCAAATAGATCTAACAAATCAGCCGTCATTAACGATGGCGATAATCAGCCGTAAATTATCGATAAAAACCAACATTCAGCTGGAAACCTCGAAACTAAACACTCGACACATACCGGAATGTTTAAACGAAGACGAACACGACGAAGAGAGAGAGCGACGACGAAGAGAGAGAGTGCGACGACGAAGAGAGAGAGAGCGAGCAAAGACGGCGAGAGATTGACGGCGAGAGACGACGAAGAAGATTTTTTTTTTAGTAGTATTGGCGGTTTGTGAACAGTGAAAACTGTTCACTTTCGTTCACTTTCCCTCTCTTTGATATAAACAAGAAAAAATAATTGTTGATCTATAAAAAAAACTGCTTAATGACATGTTAAATCATATCTGATGTGTATTTTAATTTGCTTATGTGTATTTTTTTTTAATTTTTTTGACCAAAATCGAAAAACTAAACCCAATGGGTAAATTGTAATTACACCCAAGGCAATAAACATTTGAGCAATTTTAAGAAAATTGTTAGATATGAGTAATAAACCAACTTTTGGATAACATTTTGAGTAATTATTTCCTATTTTATATCAATCTCTGGTTTTCTAAATCATTCTTATTTTATTCGTTATCATCTTTTGTTTTATTTTTTTACTTGTGCAGGCTTTTGTTTGGCTTGGTTCTCTTGGTGTGGAAGAGGTTATCATGGGGATGATCTGGTTAGTTGTTAGTTGTTACAATGAGAACTTTCAATCTCTTGAAGAATTTAATTCTTTTATAAATGATTATATATTTTTGAATGTAAATATCAATTCTTTATGACTGTTAATTTGATAAATATATTAGTCAATTTTGATTTATAATGTACCCCAACCTGTTTGCAAAGGGATGGGCTAAGAACCCAGTTGACAGTTGTAGTCCAATTTAGCAAAGCAGGCAACAATGAAACTTGATTTACTGAAACAATTCTATAAAAAAGGTTACACAATAATTGAAGAGCAGAACAACATATCTCCTCCTTCCTTTGGTCGGCAAATCATTGTTTTGAGTCTGATGAAAATCAATCTAATTGATGTTAAACCGGACTGGTAATGTCAATTAGAAACTGGTTTAATCAAGAGATGGGTAAAGTCTATTGGTTTAATTGTAGCTTTCATGGTTTACAGTTTAGTGAATCGTAACCGACTTAATCACTTATATAATTCGGTTAGGTATATAAACGAAGCTTGTGTGTAAAGGAGAAACTCAAGCGGTTGTAACCCTAAGAAATTGCTGAATCGTTTGGAGAGATTATCACACCACCGAGAGCTCTTGTTGCAGTGTTCTTCTTCTTCTTCTCCTTGTCATCTCTGTTTCGAAGATGATGAAATCATCACCACCCATGTCGATTGAACTCATCCTGGAGATAATCTCGAGATTGCCTGGAGATGCAGTCGCGAGGTTTCGTTGCGTGTCGAAGCAATGTGAATCAATGTTTGCTACTCCGTATTTCAAGTCCTTGTTTCTGACCAAGTCCTTGTCTAAGCCGCGGCTCTTATTCGCCATCGCAGACGACGGAAACCCCAAAGGCCGTGGCGAGTGGTGCTTCTTCTCGTCGCCTCAGCTTGAGGATCCTTATGAGAAATCATCCTCCTCGGCTCTTGTATCAGCCGCCGAGTTTCACGTGAAGAAGTACTTTTCATGTGGATATACCGACTCTCCAGAGGATATACAGATCCATCATTACAGTAACATCAAGTACTTTTCATGTGGTTACAACTCTGGCTTGCTCTATTTGCATGGTTGTCGATACCAGGGTAGACCTGTTATCTGTAACCCCAACACTGGACGGTACGCGGTCTTACCTGAACGGTATACTTACAGAAAAGCGTATAGCTTCTTCGGTTTTGATCCGATTGAAAAAAAGTACAAGGTATTGTACATGGCTTATGCAACTGGTCCTGGTGATCATGCCCTTCTTACATTTGGAGCGCCTGCAGACATGAGGTGGAGAAAGATCGAATGTTCCTTAACACATGAGATTAGAAGCGATGGGGTTTGCATCAACGGTGTTGTGTACTACTTAGGCAACACCAAAGATCCTTGGGATGATGATGCTCATGATGATTATGTGATTGTTTGCTTTGATTTGAAGTCTGAAAAGTTCAGCTTCATTCACGTTGAAAGGTTTTGTCGATTGATCAACTTTATGGGCAAGTTAGCTTTGATTTACTGGGAGGATGATTTTGACATTTATGAGGCTGCTACTTCTGATTTGGATGTCGACAAGTATTTGAAAAAGAAACTCGTCGCTGATGCCAATAATGAGTTGCATGTGTGGGTGTTAGAGGATGTAGCGAAACAGGATTGGTCGAAATATACCTACACCTGGAGTACCGATAAGATTTTCTTCCGTCGTCACGTTTACATCGCTGGAGTGACCGCTTCGGGTGCAATAGTGTTTTCCATGCGCAATTACACGTCTAAGAAACCGTTTTATGTTTTCTACTTCAATCCCGAGAGGAACATTCTCCAAAGTGTTGAAATCCAAGGTTTTGGTAAAGGGTTTAAGAATCCTTGTAGCGTTCGCACCTTTGTGAACCACGTTGAGGATCTTCATGTTAACGATTTAGAGCTACCCAAGCCATTCCATCCTCCACGTAGGGCTACAAAATATTCAGAATCACACAAGGAAAGGAAAAGGGCAAGAAAATAGCTAGGGATGATCCTTTGGATTTGGGTGAAAGCAATGTTATTTTGTGCTCTTATTTAGGCGTTTATGCTCTTGTCAACCTTATAGTTAATTAATTATTTATGCGTTTATGTACTTTTGATATTTACCTTTTTATTTTCGACTAGTAGAACTAAATAGATGGAACCGTTAGATGTGACTGAAGTCTTTAATAAGAAAGAACAAACCAGCTCTTCTTTCTCCATTGTTGATGTGACTTATTATAAATTGTTCAGAAGATTATTGTTTTTGTTCATTCCTTAGCAAGATATTAATTGAAATGATTAGAGACAGAGAACACATTGCTCTTTGTTGTATGTGATCATAAGGGGATCAGAAGCATAGTATATACAAGCAATTACTGTGTACTTCTCTGTTCTTTTTAGTTGCAAAGAGCTCTAAGAAACAGAACTCACAAATCTTTTCTCCATCATTCTCCATCTTCAGAAAACCGAATCGAAAGGCACCGTTATTGGTCCGTCCGTGGAGAGGCCAAACTCTTCTTCAGATATCTCCAAGAAAAACAGAGTTGCTAAAGTAACTTATCGGTAAAGCAAAGCGTTCTTTATCTGCCGTGTAGACCAAGAAACAGCCCTTCTTTGTATAGGTTGAGCTACTAGTAGAAGAATCTGATCTCTGAAATGAGATTCTTTCTCTGTTGAGAGCTGCTCTACGTTGCCATCTTGGCCATCTTGATTAGCATATTTGTATTCGTTCATTCATCCCTATTTTGTGGGCAAATAGATCGGAAAGCGAAAGTGATTTGTAAGTTGTATTTTAGACACTCTTTAAAAGCAAGTTATGGTTGATGAAGAATCCAATAGGTTTGTGCTAGAGCTATGCAAAAACAATATAAAGAGAGTAAATTGTGTATGTTTTGTATTTCAGTGTAATCTAACTGCAACCATATTCACAAATAGCTTTTTGTAATGGTATCAAATACTCTAGAATACAAACAATTGCTGACTTCGTTCTTGTTGCAAAGCGCGTTGTGAAGAACATGTAGCACTAGATATTGACGTTAACAGAGCCTTTTCAGTATCTCCATCGATTTTTTCCTTGTATCAGTTTGATGAGATACTCTAAGAAAACTGAATCGAATGGCAAGGTGATTGGTCCACCGGTTGGGAGGCCAAACTCTTCTTCAGAGATCTTCAAGAGCTCTTGAAAAACAGAGTTGCTTATGTTTCTATATAGAAGGAGAAACTAATAGATAGGCTTTGTAGCAAGCTCCTGAACAACCTAACCAGACACACCACATGCTTATGTCTGTGCTTTATGTGATCAATAAGGGTCTCCCAAGTTGGTAATCAATTATGTCTCGAAATCAACTTGTGGACTATACAATTTTATGGTGAGAAGACATGATCATGTGGGTATGAATCCTATATGGACATTAATATGATAAGGTTTAGGTACTGAGACGTTATATTAACAAGAGAAGCCAAAAATACTAAACTCTATTAAAGGGTCCCAGGTTGGTTCCATCAGCTAAATCAAAATGTGAGTCACAATTTTTTCAGATTTCTTGTACTTATCAAAAGGACAACAAATTATGTATTAGGTCCTTTGATTTCTTGTATAAATCAAAATGGTTGGTTCCATCAGTATGTATGTATAAGGTCCTTTGATTTTCTTGCCAAGAAAAAATAGAGAGTGAATCAACTATTCCTGCTGCAATTTCACATTTCCTTAGGTTAAGCTTTAGACCTTATACATACATACTTCTCATGTCTTGTAGTACTTCTAGTTTATGACTTCAAGATTTAGAGCAAAACAGTTTTGGGTAAACTGTCAACAAGTGATGTCAACGTTATCTCATTTTATCTTTGTTTACAGTAAAAGTTGATTTTGATGAGACAGTGTAAAAGAGAGGAAGAAATAGATTAAATGGTTTGTATTTCTAAAATAATCTGTCTAATCTGATACGAGTGGAATCTTTACAAAATACAGAAACTGCTACACTCTAATTCTCTAAAATACAGGCAATTGTTCTTGTTGCTGAAAAGAGCATGGTAAAGAGCATCCAGCAGTAGAGATTGACATTAACAGAGCCTTTTCTGTATCTCCATCCATTCTTCTTTGGATCAAATTGATGAGATACTCCATGAAAACGGAATCGAATGGCAATGTGATTGGTCCACTGGTCGAGAGGCCAAACACTTCTTCAGATATCTTCAAGAGCTCTTGGAAAACAGAGTTCCTCAGGTAACTTATTGGAAACGCAAAGCGGATTATATCGGATGTGTAAACCACAAAACAGCCTTTCTCTGCAGCGGCTGACCTGCTAGTAGTAGAAGAAGTTGATCTCTGATATGAGATTCTTTTCCTGCTTAAAGCTGCTTTCTGTTGCCATTTCTTTGCCATCTTCAAGAGCTTTTTTGCGTTCATCATTATTTTCAGGGAAGAGTTTTTTTTTAAGATGGGAAAGTAAAAGAGACTTGTTTGCTGTGTTGTAGAACTCTTAGAATGCAAGTTTTGGTTGATGAAGAATCCAATAGGCTTGTTTGATTATATATATAAGGAGAAACTATTTAGAGTTTAGATAAAATTAAGAGTAACCATACTAGACAGAATAACATGCGTCTGTCTTTGTTGTATGTGATCATAAGGGGTCCCAAAAAGTTAGTAACCAATCTTGTCTCCTCACCAAAATTATGGATTAGAAACCTCTCCTGAAAAGACATGACCATGTGGATGTGGGTACGTACGAGTCGTATACAATAATAGTATTACAATTCAATCAAAACACAAAGACATGTGCTAGTGAATGAAAGATGTAGAACTTTGTAGGCCCTTTGATGTCTGCAGAAGTTTCAGTGGTTATTTATGACCTTGTGACATTCTTTTGTAAATGAGTGAAGCCAAAAAAATTAAACCTTGAGAAATTTTGGAATACCGGTTTTAATTAAGGTAAACCAAAGAGAACCGAAATAAACCGAAAACCCTATTAGCTACCTCTTGAAATCAAACTGCTGTCTCTATATAACGTAGGGGTTGATGAAGAATCCAATAGGCTTGTTAGGCTATATATAAAGGAGAAACTTTAGGAGTTTAGATAAATTAGAGAAACCAAACCAGACAGAACACATGATTCTGTCTTTGTGTTATGTGATCATAAGGGGTCCCAAAGTTGGTAACCAATACTCTACTAACCAGCTCGTGGATTAGAATTTCTGTTGAAAAGACATGTGAGTGTGAGTATAAATCTTATACAAAAACATTTAGAAACAGTGACATGTGCAATGAGTGAATGAAAGATACAGAATTTGTAGGCCTTTTGATGTTCTCAACGAAATTAAAACCCCTAAACCTGCAATTTTCAATAGATTCCTAGGTTCCTTTCAGGGGACTAGTGTTCAGATATGTAGCGAATAACTAGGAAAACTAAAACGTCTGAAACCAATACACGTCTAGAGAAGTTAAACTTGCAGGAATTTCAGTGGTAAAGGTACTGTCTGAAAAGATTTATAGATTGAAAGTAATAAGTTTATTCCTGTAGATTTCTAAGGTTCTTAAGGGGGCAATGGTTAATGGAGTATCCATTATATGATGAAATGGTATTAATGTTTTGTGACACCCAGTCTGATCTGCTTCGGCGGAGTGAATGATTTGCCTTTATTCTCTGATCCTTAAGTCTTTGTTTTAGTGTTTTCAATATTGTGAATTTGATAACCAAAGTTTTGATTTTCATTCATAAGGAGGAATGAGGATACAATTTCCATACGTCTGCAAATCAGAAATACAGTGTTGATAATATGACATGCACTACCATCTGACCTCTTCTTCTTTCTTTTGTTTTCATTTTGAGTTCTTTTGTTATATGCAATTAGTGATGAAATTATGTCCTAATTTGAATGATTATTCAATGATTATCAAAATCACTAGATCACCATCTTTCGGCTGAGATTGCAGTTTTAATCCTTTTGTGTTGTTTGTGTGATGATATTTGCCTATGGTATCTGATGTCCAAAGTTGAAGAAAATGTGTTTGGAGATTTCGTTTTTTCTTAGGCAGAAAGTGAAATCAAGCTTTGCGACACTGTTAGCTTCTTTATTCCATAAGCTACCTGACTTGGTTCTCTTGGAGTTGAAGTTGCTTCCGTGGGGATAATCTTTGGAACCATCTCTCTGTCGTTTTATATGATACCTTGTGGAGATGCCAACTAGCATATTGATCCGTGTTTTATTGACAAGTTCATGTCAGAGAAATTGAAGAGCATTGAAGGTATTTACTACTGGAATATCGAAGTCGCAACAAGTGTTTATTAGACTATTTGGAGTTTGCTCTTGTTTGTATCAATAACTTGTATGATTACTTTTCTGCTGATATTAAAAGATAAATGACAAGAGTTTACTTCTACTTTTTGTTTTGACCTGAGATATAAACGTGACAATGAAGTTTGAATAAGACGATATACACATTCTCGTTCGGGTGATGCTTTTGTGTTCTCTTTGAAAGACCTTACTCTGTAGTGTTCCAAAAGATCCGACACATTAGTGTCTCTTCTCCATGCCACGCTTCAACACAATTGTCTCCTTTCCCTTGCCTTTCATTATCTCTTATCACCTATTGTCTTTTTCCCTTGCCTCATTTTGGGTTAGAAGCACTGAGTCATGGCATACATGTCGAAGTAAAAGCCATCCCAAAATGATCAAAGCAAGTGTGCTAAAGGAGCTTTGAGGATCCACAATAAGTGATGCATAATGTATGGAGGCTAAGGCTGTAAAAACAAAATCCTGGTTTGGATGTATAAAGTCTTTATCTAGGATCATTGGTTCTATTTTAACATACAAATGAACATCTAAACAGCAAGTTCAACAAATCAATGGCAAGAAGTGTAATCCATGTCTTTTGTTTCATTGGATTGTGGAGGTGGATTCTAGCTTGTTTGGGATGTGAAGCCTTTGGATTATGCATGTTAAAATTTGGTAACTGTGTCAAAAGCATTCGAAGATGTTTACGCCACTGAAACTCTACACAGAGAAAGGTTGCATCTTACACATCTCTTACAGAGGAAAATGCTTGCCACAAGAATTAGAACTAGGATTTTTATGGGTGCTAAGGACCAATGCAAAAGCTGATTATAAGATTACACTTTTGAGACAATTGTCTTGTATAATGTATACAACTTTCTTCAATGCAAAAACGGAATACAAATATTGGACTAATAGAAACAATCACTTGGATCGTAAGAGAAACAACTTTCTCATGAAACTATATTAACCTCACACTCTTCTTCGTATCCTTGATCTCTCAAGCTATTGCCGCCTGGATTGTCTCGGCCTCGGTAGGACGCCACCATGACTTCTGAACAGAGAGCAATCCTTCTCCATCTTTGGAATGTGTCATTCTTACATTCCATTTCATCGATTTCACCATCTTCTCAATTTCTCCTATCGTTTCCATGTCATCCCTTACTATAAAAGTTCCTTCTGGTCTAAGAATCCGGTCTACTTCAGCCATTACCCCAACCAAGTTGCACCTAAAGTGATTTTGTTTATAACATAGCATCAGAATTTGCAATCACAAATTATATATCGGATAGACAAAGGGAATGAATAAATGTATGTATACCTCTTTTTCAGTGAAGAGAAAAGATGATCAGCGTGGAGAAGGTCGTAAGTCCGAGGGTAAGTGCTGAATGATTCACACCAGTCATGATAGATTCCAAACAAACCACGTTCGTATATAATTGGAAGTGTATCAGGTGAGTCGATAGGAACTACATTCATCACCCACAGTTTCAGATCCTTCAATGCAGCAGCAAAACTGAAACCAACAAGAGAGAGAGTTTTCATTAGAAATTATTGATCAATAGAGTCAATTTTGTTTTGATGAAAGATTGTATAAGCTTTTGCTTACCCTCCATAGACAGCTCTCATGTCCATTACATTTCTCACGTAAGACCAATCAATTCCCATACCGTTGAGGTATGACTTTGAAACAATAGTCTTCCAGCGTTCATGGTCTGCTGTGAAATCCTCTTGTGCAGGTTTTCCATATACACCTTTCTGAGAATCTAACCACTGAGGAACAGTCTCCACTCTTTCAGGCCAACTTTCAGGCCAAACTGCTCCGCGTTTTGATGAATCTTCTGTTACCTTGTGCATACATGCCTCAAGTGGAACATTCCTGCGTCAAACAAGTATGTTAGCATCAAGAAATGCATTGCATAATCAATGATATAAGAAGGGAAACAGATAAACTACCAGGCGGCATTTTGATCATCCGAGTCTTTGCAGAGAGGTGGCTCATTTTGAGATCTTTCATTGTAGCATTTATTCGACATTGGCTTCTGGTAAATGGCAGCACCAACTTCATTCAGTTCATCTTTCTTAATTGTCATCAGTTTCCAGCACATTGCCTTTGTTAGCTTCGACATAGCTACAAAACATAGAATAGCATCCCACAAGTTAGTTAACAAAAATTGCCAAAGCCCTATTCATGGCCAAACAAAAGAGATAACAAATTTCCATCAACCTTTCCATATGCCAACATCTTCCTCGGTCTTCCTGTAGACTGGAGTCGCCGACCAGACAAAGAATCCTCCCGGCCTCAACGCACGATTCAGTTCCAAAAGTAGTTTACCACCTTCAGTTCAGACGACAACAAGTTATTCAATGAAACAAAAGAAAAAGGCTGAATTTCACTATAATATGGGAAACTTCTCACCTTCAATATGCCAAGGGACTCTACAACGAGCACAATGGATAAGGTCGAAAACAGACCCTGGAAAAGGTAATCTCGTGGTTCCCATAACATTTGACATTGCAGGAATGCCACGTTCCAGAGCAAATTGCACCTGTGCCTCGTGTTCGTCTTTGGGTGCAAATGATAAAGCAAGTACATCTCTGTCAAAAAGATATCCCCCGAAGCTAGCAACCCCACACCCAACATCTAATATAACACGGGTCCTATTTCCCCACGCAATATCAGGATATGACTGCAAAAACATATTACAATAACGTCAATAGTTGAATGTGAAAGTTGTGTACACATTAAATGAAAGATCAATCAATAGTAAGTTGTACCTCTTGGAGGAAATCAATGTAGTGAAGCGCACCGTTCTTGAACTGAGTACCTCCACCAGGGAATGTTAAGTATTCACCACTCATCTTCACCCAGTTTTGATGTCCCTTGACTTCTGCGAGCTTGGTGTGAGGGATATTGGTGTACCAGATCTGTGACAACACAAAACAGAGTAATTAATAGATATCATTCACAAAAAAAAACATAAAGGAGCACAAACAGGTTTTTGTCTTTCTAATATGTAATTATGTATATTGAATTTTCTTACCTTTTCTCTGCTCTTAGGCCACTTGATGGATCGCTTATACCCTTCGGGAAGAGCCACAAGGCAGCGTGGAGATTCCTCGGGACAATGCCTCTCACGATGTTCATAATGCTTTGTAGAATGAAGCTTTCTGATAGCTTGCCAATTGTCGAGGCAAGGGATGTAGTCTGGTCCAGCTGTCACGTTGCAGACTTTCCATTTAATTGAAGACACTTGTGCTTTCTTCTCGTTCTGCGATTCAACCAACTGGGTTGACCAAGCCCCACTTCCAGTGCTTGACTCCTTTGTGATTTCAGCCTGGTCACCAGCTGGGAAAACATCTTTACTCTTCTCAGTGTTCTCTTCAGTTTCACCTTCTGACTTCTTCTCGGTGTTTTCTTCAGATTCACCAGCATTCTTTTCGGTTCCATTATTACTCTCCCCAGATTTGTTTTCTTCTGAGCTCTCTTCTAGTTGTGTCTTCTCTTTTTGCTTGGCTTCATCACTTTCTGATTCCGTATCTTTCTCACCCTCTCCATCTTTTCTATCCCCATCACCATTTTTGTCATCAAACTCCTTTTTTTCCTCAACTGACTCCGTTTTCTCTCCAGAGGTCTCAGGATCAGGCTTCTCTTCATTGCTCTCCGTCACAACCTCAGGTTCCTCGTTCTTTTCATCAGGAAAAGTCTTGGAACCTCGATCAACTTCGTCACTTTTGAAATCACTCTTAGTAGTAGTTTCTACATCTTTGGAAGTCTCGCTTGAAGAGAAGTCAATAGACTCAGTTGGGGCAGACCATGAAGACATGAACATCCAAGCACCAACCAAACAAAGAGTAACAATCAAAACAATGGTAATGGTTAAGCCATATCCCGATGACTTCTTCCCGTCTACACGAGAATATTTCCCCATTGCCATGTTCCTAAACCCACGGCACGACCCCTAGTCACATGCACCTGCAACACAACCAATCAAGAAGAGAGTACAATGAGATTAGTGATCAGAAAGACTATCTAAAGGTTTGGTTTTTAACTGTTTAGCAGCTCGGACTAGTACCAAAATAAATAACATTAATGACTAAGACTAGTAATAAGAGAACAAAGGAAGATCTCAAATGATATTGGATTCGTACACAACGGATATCAAACCATCGAACACACTATTGACTAAGACTAGTCTCATACTTGAGCTTGTTTCTTTGAGATTAGTTTGACGGGTTAAGTCCAATTTCTAAGCTGAAGCATATGTAAAAACCCTTTAGGACATGTAAACAATTGCAGATCTAAAAATAGTAACTGAACCAAGTCAGCAAAATCCATAACAAAGTAAAACCCAAATCAAACATGTCAAAATCCAAATCACAATATATAAAAGCAAAATCAAGAGCATACACATCAGTTAGACGTATAAAACTAAAAAAGAGATAAGCTTTCGGATCACTTAGGGAATCTTGCATTTGCAGAGAGATACGCAGAAGCAAGAACATCTCAAGAGAAACAGAGAGAGAGAGAGAAACTAACCAGAGGAGAAAAGGGTTGGCTCAGATCTCCCAAAGATTGAAACTTTGTGAACAGAGAGAGAGACAGAGTAAAGAAAGTTCCAGATCCGGATCTAGTAGAAGAAAGAACGAGAATAAGATACAATGATGATCCCACAAGTTTATGTGTATATATATATATATAACTCAAGAGCAAGTGGTGAGTGAGCAAATCTTACTACTACTACTTGCTCTCTACTCTCCACAGTTACGGTGTTAAATTACCAGAAAGTGGGATCTGATTTCTGATTTCACACCAAAAATTAATTAACTTTGCAACAACGTTTGTTTATTTATTCACTTAACCCCGCGTCGTCGGTCACCGACATATGAAGAAGACTCGAGGACAGATGAAAGACTTTTTTTTGTAGTTCGCACATAAAACGACATCGTTTACTTGATGGCAAACAGCTAAAGCTTGTGAAAAAACTCGGACAAGGCCCATTAGGCCCACTTTTTCTCATATTAGAGAAAGAAGCAGCAGAGGTAGGAGTGAGAAAGACTATAAAACCTGGTTATAGAGGTAACTTGGTCCCAAAGACTCAACAAATTTGCTTCTCTCTCTACTCTCTCTTTTTAGATTTTGTGTCAGATTATTTCCTATCTCTTTCGTCTCCATCATCTTCAGATTCCATCGCTTTCGTTTATTTTTTTCCCTTTACTGTCTGTGCGTTAGCGAGCTATGGAGATTGCAACGACCTCGAGTGCTTTCAATTTATTTCCAAAAGAAGAGAGATTTATTAAAAGCAAAGGTGTCAGATTCAATTTACTCGATTTCTCGTCGCTACCTATAATAAACCCTAAGCCAGATGACCCACGAATTCTGAGTCGATCCGGGAGATATGGCAAGGAAAAGTGCGACGTTGTGGCCTCTCCGAAGAAACGCCAACAACGTTCCGGCGAAGGAACTCCATCGGTAAAGAGACAAAAGAAGACCGTCGAAGTGGACTCATCTACTAAGGTCGTCTAGTCAAACCCTAGTTTCGACTGTTGTTTTATTTTTTGTTTTCTAAATTTAGGGTAAAAGCTTGACTGATGTGTTTTGTTTTTGTTAATTAGATTGATTTTGTTTGTGTTAATTAATTTGCTTACGTTTTTTACTTTTTCTTCAGGCGAAATTTATTAGGAAGTTGACACCGAGTATTCACAAAAGAGAGTCTGAGTCAAAATCAGAGACGCTCCCAAAAGTCACTAAACCGGTCGATGCGAGAGTAATTACAACAAAGGTTGCTAAACCGATAGATGCGAGAGCAATTACACCAAAAGTTGCTAAACCAGGATGCAAGAGCAATTACACCAAAAGTTGCTAAACCAGTGGATGCAAGAGCAATTACACCACATGTTGCTAAACCGGAGAACTCGATTACGGCGAAGCCTGATGGGAGGGTTGATTTGAAAAACTTGATCGCAAAGGCACAACATAAAATTCATGAGAAGAGGCACATCGATCATCGAAGAGAACACATTGCGAGGCAGAGGATAGCTGCTCGCTTAGCTCTAAATCAAGTAAGTAAACAAGATCTCAATTTTTGATATTTCGTGTGCACCAAGTTAATTTGTTTTCAGGTTCTGATATTATGTTGTTTCTGTGTTCTTTGTCAGATGGTAGCAACCGTTTACTTTAACGATTATCTGAACTATTATAAAGAACTGGAACAGCTTGGCTACACATTCATGCGAGATATACTTGATTGCTTGAACATGTTCAGTTTGTGGTCAAGAAGCGACTACAATGGTGAAACCAACTCTGTCTTGGAAAATTTCAAAACGCCATAGAGTGATGAAGAAGATTCAAGGAGAAAGAAGCAGCAGCGATCAACAGAAGGGAACAGCATGGAGCACTCCCTGCAAGTTTCTCAGATAACAAAGAATGGTGGATCCGCTGAGAGCATTAATCAGAGCCGTCAAAGCAAGTGTCCAAGCTCAACAAGTATGTGAATCTAGTGATAATTAAGAAAGAGGCAAACAAACTGAAGAAGAAAAAGCATGGAGAGTATAGTAGTTGAGTCGGAGTGCAGTGTTTTGTTTAATTTGTGTGCTTACATGTGACTTGTGTTATTGTGCTCGCTGCAGTCTATATATACGGCGTAATTGAACATGTCTGAAGTCTATCTTTTCGCATAAATATGACAAAGTTTTGAGAATATTTCTGTCTATATTAATTGCAAAGATGCCTTGCCTTCTTCATTTCATACCATAAATAGAAAAGATTCTCGTAGAGGTTTGTGTGATCTGTTTTGTTTTTGATGGAAGTTACTATAAAGATTCTGATAGAAATAGGAGCAACTCCAGATACTCCAATAACAAAAACCTGTTGAGACTTTGATATTCCACTAGCATTCATCCAAATACCAATGTGAAAACCATTGAAGTCCAAGAAATGCTATCCAAAATCTCCAGCAACCGCGCTTACATGATGAACGTGCTTATCAGTAATACACAGACGCTTCGCTGGATTGGGTTTGAATTAGAAACTCTTCATGAGATCAATTAATGTCTTGGAATCAACCGAGTGTTTAAGTCCTGAAGACTTAGAACCTCGATCAACTTCGTCACTTTTGAAATCACTCTTAGTAGTAGTTTCTACATCTTTGGAAGTCTCGCTTGAAGAGAAGTCAATAGACTCAGTTGGGGCAGTCGGCAGACCATGAAGACATGAACATCCACGCACCAACTAAACAAAGAGAAACAATCAAAACAATGGTAATGGTTAAGCCATATCCCGATGACTTCTTCCCGTCTACACGAGAATATTTCCCCATTGCCATGTTCCTAAACCCACGGCACAACCCCTAGTAACATGCACCTGCAAAAACCAATTGCATGAAGAGAGTACAATGACATTAGTGACCGGTAAGAGTATCAAAAGGTTTGGGTTTTAATATTGTCATATTAAAAGACTGTGCATCAGCTCGAAGTATTAACAAAAAAAATGTAGAAGTATTCCCTGGCAATAAGAGAACAAAGGAAGATCTCAAATGATATTGGATTCCTACACAATTGATATCAAACCATTGTAGACACTATAAACAAATGACTACTCTCATACTTGAGCTAATTTCTTTAAAGTTAGTTTGACTGGTTAAGTCCAATTTCTGAGCTTGAGCAGATGACCGATCATATGATACTAAATATAGAAAATGTAAAACCAAATGATTGCAGATCTAAACCAAGTCAGCAAAAACACTCGATTTACACCTCCTTACAAACAAATCAAACATTAGCCAAACCCAAATCACAAAGCAAAATCAAGAGCACACATCAGTAAGAAGTAAAAAACTAACAACAAGAAAAGCTCTTGGATCATTTCCTAATCTTGCGTTAGGAGAGATACATATAAAGTAGCAAATAGAGAGTAATTTTACAAAGAGTATTGAAAATAAAAACAATGGTAATTCTTCCACTTTAATGACTTCATTATTTAAGGAAGTATTGAAAATAAATTAGTCATGTTGCTATGAAAATATTTATCAAATAAAAAGTACTATATGGGTCATTAATATCTATCGTATAGTAAAATTTGAAATCAAGAAATACTATGATACATAAATTAACTATGTTATTATGAAATTATATATCAAACAGCTAAACCGCTTGTGTGCAACACTGATTAAGTAGAAAACTCAGAAAGAATTTTTATCCAAACATAGAGTACGATTGTAAAAGTTGGTTATAGAGATATGGACGGTCCAACATTTTCAATTGTTACTTATACCCAAACAGAAGAAATTAAATTATAATGTCAAAACCCGTTTCCAATTCCATTTTTTTTTGTAAATAAATATATTAAAACATTAAAAACCTTTTATTGTTGAAATTTATCTAACTTCTTTATATTTTTTTTTCTGCAAAATGATTCATTAAAACTCACGTTCAATCATCAGTAGCAACACAAATTCAAAGTGTCCACCAAATGTGCCATTAGCTGAATAGTCAAATGACAATGTTTGGCAAGTATGTCTTACACGGATGTGGTCTACAATATACGTAGTACTATATCATATATAGGATATTGTTAACTTTTATCTTTTTCGTTGTTTTAGATGTATCATTTTTTTTTACCGTCAACTTTATTAAGATAAACAGAATTTACAATAATAAACAATTGTATTTCCCAAAAGAAAAGATATTAGATAAGCTTAAAAGATAACAACATTGTTAAATGAAATATGTAATAGATTTCTTGTTGTTGTTTAGAAGATTATATTCTAAATCTGAATTTTACTAATACAAAATTAATTAGCATCCTTATTTAAATTTTGTTAAATTAAAACCCACTAGCATTGTTGAATAAAGATTTAACAAAAAATAATATTACAAAAAAGTAGATAGATACAAAAAGAAAACGCTGAAAAGTTGTAGTAAAACATCATATATATACAAAATATGATGCTCTACTATGGGTTTGGCCTGCATAGACATAACTCGGTCCCGATTGCTTATATAATCTCTTATTAGGATTTTTGTTGGAAACTTTCCATCTCTTCAATAGCTTACGCCTTTTGGCAATTTCGTATTTTTTAGTTTGTGAATTAATGAGTGCTATGGAGTTTGCTACGACATCTACCGCTTTGCATTTGTTTCCAAAAGATCAGAGATTCAAAAGCAGAGATGGTACAGTTTTATCGATTTCTCATACAACGTGTCATTGTCACCTAATACCTACAAACCCTAAGCAGTGCAGTGCTTAAGGTGAAGAGGAATGGGCATTTGCCCTAAGCCACCAAAATTTTTAAATTTATTAGGCCACATTTTTTTTTTCTATTTAGGCTTATGTATTTAAGTTGATAACATAAATGTGTATGTAAAATGGGTATTTTGTTAAGAAGTCCATGATATTAGAAATGCCATTTTTGAGTTGATCTGTTTTGTTTTTGATGGAAGTTACTATAAAGATTCTGATAGAAATAGGAGCAACTCCAGATACTCCAATAACAAAAACCTGTTGAGACTTTAATATTCCACTAGCATTCATCCAAATACCAATGTGAAAACCATTGAAGTCCAAGAAATGCTATCCAAAATCTCCAGCAACCGCGATTACATGATGAACGTACTTATCAGTAATACACAGACGCTTCACTGATTTGGGATTGAATTAGAAACTCTTCATGAGATCAATTAATGTCTTGGAATCAACACTGTGTTTAAGTCTTGAAGACGTATATTGCATTAACTCACAAAATAGCTAGATCCGGATCTAGTTGAAGAAAGAACGAGAGAGAGAGAGTAAGATATATATTCGTTTGTTTAGAAGATATGTATAATAGATTTATTGTTGTTGTTTAGAAGATAGATATTCGTTTGTCCAAAAAAAAAAAGAAGATATATATTCTAAATCAGAATTTTACTAATACAAAATTTAATAGCATCCTTATTATAATTAGAATTTTTAAATTTAATTAAAATTTTGTTAAAACATATGATGCTCTTCACTTAAATTTACTATGGGCCGGGCTTGGATAGAAATAACTAGGCCCCTTTTTTTTTTTGTGCAAACAACTTGGTCCCAAAGTCTCCGTAATTGCTTATATATAATCTCTTTAGCTTAGGGTTTTCTTTTCAGAAAGTTTCCATCTTTCGTATCAATCTTTTTTTCTTGTTTTGGGTAAAATTTCGTTCGTGTCATCATCACTTCATCAGCTATGGAGATTGCTACAACATGCCCTTTGCATTTATTTCCAAAACAACAGAGAGTCCAAAGCAGAGGTGTGAGGTTCAAGTTACTCGATGTCTCGTCGCTACCTGTTATAAACCCTAAGCCACACGACACACGGGTTCTGGGTAGAGCCGGAAGACATGGCACGGAAACGTGCGACGCTCCTCCGAAGAAACGCCAACATCGTTCTGAAGAAGAAACTCCATCGTCGGTGAAGAGACAGAAGAAGACCGTCGTCGAAGTGGACTCAACTACTACTAAGGTAACTCACTCGTCTTGTCAAACCCTAGTTTCAACAATTGTTAGGATAAAAGTGTTTACTTTTTTTTAATGTGAATTAGATTGATTTTTATTTGTTAATTTGCTTACGTTTTCTTTACTTTTCTGAAATCTTCTTCAGGCGAAATCTATTAGGAAGTTGACACCGAGTCTTCACAAAACAGATTCCGAACCGGTGGATGCGAAAGTAATTACAACAAAGGTTGCTAAACCGGTGGATGCGAGAGCAATTACAACAAAGGTTACTAAAGGGGAGAAATCAGTTACAGCGGAGCCTGATGGGAGGATTGATTTGAAAGACTTGATCGCAAAGGCACAACATAAAATTCATGAGAAGAGGCACATCGATCATCGAAGAGAACACATTGCAAGGGAAAGGATAGCTGCTCGCTTAGCTCTAAATCAAGTAAGTAAACAAGATCTCAATTTTTGATATTTCGTGTGCACCAAGTTAATTTGCTTTTCAGGTTCTAATATTATGTTGTTTCTGTGTGTCTTTGTCAGATGGTAGCAACCGTTTTCTTTGACAATCATCTGAAATATTATAAAGAACTGGAACAGCTTGGCTACACACATGCGAGATGAACATGTTCAGTTTGTGGTCAAGAAGCGACTACAATGGTGAAACCAAATCTGTCTTGGAAAATAACAAAACGTCATGGAGTGATGAAGAAGAAGATTCAAGGAGAAAGAAGCAGCAGAGACCAACAGAAGGCAAAAGCATAGAGCACTCCCTTCCTCCCTGCAAGTTTCTCTGATAACAAAGAATGGTGGATTCGCTGAGAGCATTAATCAGAGCCGTGAAAGCAACTGTCAAAGCTTAACAAGTATGTGTATCTGGTGATTATTTAAGACAGAGACAAACATACCAAAGAAGAGAAGTATGAAGAGTATAATTGTGTCGGAGTACAGTTTTTTGTTTAATTTGTGTGATTGTTTTCGCTGCAATCTATATATAAGGCGTAATTTTGAACATGTGAAGTCTATCTTCTCGCATAAATATGACAAAGTTTTGAGAATATTTCTGTCCATATCATTTGCAAAATTGCCTTGCATTCTTCTTTTCATATCATCAATAGAAAAGATTCTCTTATAGAAAGAGTTGCAGAAGATTCTCTCACACAGGTTTGTGCCTTGATCTGTTTTGTTTTAGATGAGAAGGTACTATAAAATGACATAAAGATTCTGATACAAATAGGAGCAACTCCAGATACTCCAATAACAACCTGCTGGGACTTCGATATTCCAGTAGCATTCATCCAAATACCAATGTAAAAACCACTGAAGTCCAAAAGATGCTATACAAATTCTCCAGTTACATTCCAAAGATGATATACTACTACTTGCAGGATAATTGCTATAGAGATAAAGAATGCGTTGCTTTTCCGAGAAGTTACCTGAGCAATTCTGTTTTCCGAGAAGTTACCTTGCCTCTCGATTTGGTTTTGCTATCTCATCAAATTGATGATCGAGAATGAATGGAGACATAGAAAACTAACAAAGTAACACTACGAATATTGAACAAAATATTAAGTTGATGAATAAACTCTATGACAGTCTCTACAACATCTATCAAAACATACTTTTTCTCATGGAAAAAGGTCAAGAACCTTTAAAATCTACAAGAATGAACTTTAAACTTTCAATCTATAACTTTTTTCAGACACTTATTACAAGTCTGTTGCAATGACTGTTCTAACATAATTGATATTAAATGACCCCAAAAGCCTACCTTGACCACTGAAATTTTCTGCAATTATAACTTCTCTAGAATTTTGGTTGCTTTAATTTATCAAAGCTCATTATGTTCCAGCTCCTCTTATATATATAATCTAACAAATCTACTGGATTCTTCATCAACCATAACTTGCATTTAAAGATCGAGTTCTACAATACAACTTACAAATCTATTTTTGCTTTCCGATCTATTTGCCCTCATAATAGGGATGAACGAATGAATATAAAAAGATATGCTAATTAAGTTACCTAAGCGGAAGGGCTGTTTCTTGTTTTTGCATATGAATGAGTATAAAAAACATACACAATTTACTCTCTTTATATTGTTTTTGAATAACTCTAAAAAAAACCTGTCGGATTTTTCATCAACCATAACTTGCATTTAAAGAGTTTCTAAAATACAACTTACAAATCACTTTGGCTTTCGGATCTATTTGCCCACAAAATAGGGATCAATGAACGAATTAAAAATATGCTAATCAAGATGGCAAAGATGGCAACGTATAGCAGCTCTCAACGGAGAAAGAATCTAATTTCAGAGATCAGATTCTTCTACTAGTAAGCTCAATCTCTACAAAGAAGGGCTGTTTCTTGGTTTGCACGGCAGATAAAGAAAGCTTTGCTTTTCCGATAAGTAACCTTAGCAACTCTGTTTTGCTTGGAGATATCTGAAGAAGAGTTTGGCCTCTCTACGGACGGACCAAACACGTTGCCTTTCGACTCGGTTTTCTTAAGATGGAGAATGAAGGAGAGAAGATTTGTGAGTTCTGTTTCTAAGAGCACTTTGCAACTAACAAGAACAGAGAAGTACACAGTAATTGCTTGTATATATGCTTCTGATCCCCTTATGATCACATACAACGAAGACAGAAGCATGTGTTCTCTGTCTCTAATCTTTTCAATTCATATCTTGCAAAGGAATGAATAAAAACAATAATCTTCTCAACACTTTATAATAAGTCACATCAACAATGGAGAAAGAAGAGGTTGGTTTGTTCCTCTTAGTTTTACTAGTCTAAAATAAAAAGGTAAATATCAAAAGTGCATAAACGCATAAATAATTGATTAACTATAAGGCTGAAAAGAGCATAAACGCCTAAATAAGAGCACAAAATAACATTGCTTTCACCCAAATCCAATGGATCATCCGTAGCTATCTTCTTGCTCTTTTCCTTTTTTTGTGTGATTCTGAATATTTTGTAGCCCTACGTGGAGCATGGAATGGCTTGGATAGCTCTAAATCGTTAACATGAAGATCCTCAACGTGGTTCACAAAGGTGCGAACGCTGCAAGGATTCTTAAACCCTTCACCAAAACCTTGGACTTCAACACGCTGGAGAGTGTTCCTCTCGGGACTGAAGTAGAAAACATAAAACGGTTGGCCAGATGTATACTTGCGCATGGCAAACACAATCTCACCAGAAGCGGTCACTCCAGCAATGGAAACGTGACGACGGAAGAAGATGTTATCAGTACTCCAAGTGTAGTTGTGTTTGGACAAATCCTGTTTCGCTACATCCTCTAGAACCCACACATGCAACTCCTTATTGACATCAGCGACGAGATGATCATCCAAATACTTGTCGATATTAAACTCATAATTAACAGCCTCATAAATGTCGAAATCATCCTCCCAGTAAATCAAAGCTAACTTGCCCATAAAGTTGATCAATCGACAAAACCTTTCAACGTGAATGAAGCTGAACTTTTCAGACCTCAAATCAAAGCAAACAATCACATAATCATCATGAGCATCATCATCCCAAGGATCTTTGGTGTTACCTAAGTAGTACACAACACCGTTGATGCAAACCCCATCGCTTTGAATCTCATGTATTGTGGAACATTCGATCTTTCTCCACCTCATATCTGCAGGCGCTCCAAACGTAAGAAGGGCATGATCACCAGGACCAGTTGCGTAAGCCATGTACAATACCTTGTACTGCTTCCCAATCGGATCAAAACCAAAAAAGCTATAGGCTTTTCTGTAAGTATACCGCTTAGGTAAGACCGCGTACCGTCCAGTGTTTGGGTTACAGATGACAGGTTTACCTTGGTATCGACAACCATGGAAATAGATCAAGCCAGAGTTGTAGACACATGAGAAGTGCATGATGTTACTGTAATGATGGATATTTATATCCTTTGGAGAGAACTTCTTCACGTGAAACTCGGCGGCTGATACAAGAGCCGAGGAGGATGATTTCTCATAAGGATCCTCAAGCTGAGGCGAGGAGAAGAAGCACCACTCGCCACGGCCTTTGGGGTTTCCGTCGTCTGCGATGGCGAATAAGAGCCGCGGCTTAGACGAGGACTTGTTCATGAACAGCTCTTTGAAATACGGAGTAGCGAGCGTTGATGCCCATTGCTTCGACACGCAACGAAACCTCGCGACTGCATCTCCAGGCAATCTCGAGATTATCTCCAGGATGAGCTCAATCGACATGGGTGGTAATGATTTCATCATCTTCGAAACAGAGATGACAAGGAGAAGAAGAAGAAGAACACTGCAACAAGAGCTCTCGGTGGTGTGACAATCTCTACAACGTCTCAGCAATTTCTTAGGGTTACAACCGTTTAAGTTTCTCCGAGACACACCCTCCTTTACACACAACTGGTTTCTTTACTCTGGAATTATCTTACCATCCCATTGTGAACAAGTTGGGATACATTATGGACCTGGTCTCTGTTTTTTTTTTTGCTATGGTTGGGATACATTATAATTCAAAATTGACAAATTTCATTATCAAATTCAGTTATGTACAAACAAGCAACTACAATTCTTTGAAGAGATTGAACAAGTTCTCCATAGTAATCAATCAGATCATCCACTTGAAAAGCCACTTCCACACCAAGAGAACCAAGCGAAGGAACACCTGCATAAGTAGACGATAAAACAAAAGATGATAACGAACAATACAAGAATGATTTAGAAAAGCAAAAAACAGAAGATTGATAAAAAAAAAAAAAAGATGTAAACAGGTATTAAAGTAACAGGTAGCTTATGGTAAAAAGAAGCTAACAGTGTCGCAAAGCCTGATTTCACTTTCTGCCTA
>NC_025698.1:14978995-14981589 GCF_000633955.1 Camelina sativa
ATGCAGATTAAGACTGGGGCGACAATTTCATATCATCACTTTCCCTCTAATCTGAGCTAAAACAGTAAATACACAAACAACACCTAATTCGCCACTAACACAACCTAATAAGATTGACACAAAAACCCTTAAACAAAACACGAACAAGACATGATTCGAAGTTGAGTTGAGGAGGATCCTCGCTCGAGTCTCTCTCTCTCTCTCTGTTTTGACTTATGAGGGTTGTCTGCAGCGACTGCCTTATTTATATAGAGGCAGTTTGATTTCAAGAGGTAGTTTGCTAATAGGGTTTTCGGTTCATTTCGGTTTAGTTTGGTTTTCTTTTACTAAAACCGGTATTCCAAAATTTTCTCAAGGTTTTAAGGTTTAATGGTTCGTTCTCTCAGTCAATCTCATCTCTGACTGAGAACATGAGATGAGAGGACCTGCATGCCGCATGGCATGATCTCCACATCTTTCTTTCACCTTCAAATGTCTTTTCTAACATTGGTTCATATACCACCCACAACCACATGGTCATGTTGTTGATAATTGAAATCCACAAGTTGTTTTAGCAGATATGATTGGTTACTAATTCTGGGACAAGAACTACATAAGCATGTGTTTCTGTCTTCTTAATTTGGTTGCTTCTTAAATATATCTACAAACTTCTTAACAGTTTCTCCTTCTATATAATGCAAACAAAGCTTACAGCATTCTTCATCAATCACTACTTTCATTCATTCAGAGAGTTTGATACTACAACACATTTACAGTTCTTTTATCTGTTTGCTCTCTTTCCAAGAAAAAGATGATCAACACTAAGAAACTACCCAAGATGGCAAAGAAATGGCACCAGAGAGCAGCCCTCCACAGGAAAAGAATCTCATTCAGAGATCAACTACTAGTACTACTACTAGCAGCTCAACAACTGCTGTGGATAAGGGCTGTTTCGTGGTTTACACGGTTCATAAAATCCGCTTTGCTTTTCCGATAAGTTACCTGAACAACTCTGTTTTCCAAGAGCTCTTGACAATCTCTGAGGAAGAGTTCGGCCTCACGGCAGGTGGAGTATCTCATCAAATTGATCCAACGAAGAATAGATGGAGACACAGAAAAGGCTCTGTTAATGTCAATCTCTAGTGCTAGATGCTCTTTGCAACCACAAGAACAACACTGTAGTGCTACTCAACAGTTGCTTGTATTTTAGAGAATTATAGTGTAGACAATTTTTTCTTTGTACAAAATTCTATTGTATTATATAGACAGATCATTTGAAAAATACAAACTACTATTTTTGTCTCTCTCTCGCTCTCTTTTTGATTTGCCTCATCTAAATTTAACTTCACATGCTCTTAAGAACAATATTTGAGAGCCATTTAACTGAAAGTGTACTCTGTTGAAGACATATCTACTCTGATACTATCTTTTCAAGAAAAATGGTGCAGCGGCGTAAAAACGTCATTCATAATCGAATTGCCCTGACAACAAAAGACTGCACCAAGAACATGTCGTTTGAATCTCAAGCAAATATGATTTTGTAGCAGAAAATGTTGATTAGCTGCTTAATCTCCTGACCAGAAAATTTATGGACCTACATGTTCTTCATCCTTGCTTCATAAGCACATGCCTTTCTTTGTATCTAATTGATCATTAATTCTAACCAGATTTGTTGTCCTTGATTTCACAAAAGATTTGTTTGTCCCCTGAATAATAAGTACTTCATCTATTATTTTTGTGACTCGCATTTGATTTAGCCGATGGACCACTAACCTACTAAGGACCCCTTATGCTAACAAACAAAGCTGTACAGATGTATGAGTTTGGTAATTTTTGGCTTCTCTTAGTATGTATGAGTTCTCATTAATCATTATGTATATAAATGTTCATATAGTATTCATAATTTCATACTCACATGAATAAGTTGTATAGTCCACAAGTTGTTTTGCAGACATGTAATTGATTAATAAGTCGAGACCTTTAGGAAACCAGGAATAAGATCAGAAGGTTTTAATTAATATTATCTTTGTATCAGCTAAATCTTGACATATAAACGTCCTTTATAATAAGATTCATACCCACATGGCCATGTCTTCTCAGTTCTCACCATATATGTTTTAATCCACAAGTCGATTTGGAATAAGATGATTGCTAACTTGGGGACCCTTTTGATCACAGACAAGAAACCTGGCATGTGTTTCTGTCTTAATTAGTTGGTCTAAAACTTGTTATATATAATGAAAGAAGCCTGTGGAATTCTTCACCAATCAAAACTTGCATTCAAAGAGTTCTTTCTACAACACAGCTTACAAACTCTTTGTCGTCTTTTCAGATCTACAAAATATTTTCTTGAAAAGAATGATGAACACAAAGAAGCTAATCAAGATGGCCAAGAAATGGCAACAGAGAGCAGCCCTACACAGGAAAAGGATCTCATTCCAAAGATCAAGTACTGCTACTAGCTCAACCGCTGCAGAGAAGGGCTGTTTTGTGGTTTACACGACAGATCACACACGCTTTGCTTTTCCTATAAGTTACCTGAGCAACTCTGTTTTCCAAGAGCTCTTGAAGATATCTGAAGAAGAGTTTGGCCTCTCCACGGACGGACCAATCAC
>NC_025698.1:14986153-15011837 GCF_000633955.1 Camelina sativa
TGCCATTCGATTCGGTTTTCTTAGAGTATCTAATCAAATTGGTCGAAAGAAGAATGGACGGAGATACGGAAAAGGCTTTGTTAATGTCGATCTCTAGTGCAAGATGCTCTTTACATTGTTCTTTGCAACAACAAGAACAGAGTACTCAACAATTGTTTGTGTTTTAGAGTTTCTTTAGAGAAGAGAGATTTTTTTGTAAAGATTCAGATATTTCAATACTATTATACATGACAAAAGTTACCACTACTGTTTGAACCAACATCAACAAAAATCCACAATTGGGCAAAGTGTTCACATAAGGAACTGAATCTGTGGATGAGAGAAAACAAAAAAGTTTAATTTTTTTAGCTTTGCGTAAAATGTTGGATATTTCATAAAAGTACTAACTCGAAATTCTGAAATTCTTCTAAAATCATTGAGAATTGTTTAAGAATAAATACCATGTCCCAACCGGATAAAAAGCAAAATAAGGAGACAAAAAAAAACTGCTAAAGAATCTAACTTTTGTCTTCTTTAAGAACATCTTAAAAAACTCTTGAAAATTGGAAAATACTTTCTTTAAGTACAAAGAACAAAGCCAAGAATCTTTGGGTTTAGTAAAAACTGCCTTAAACTTGAAGATATGAACTTTACAACTCTCTAATCAGCCTTTCTTGTATTACCAGCAGCCTTAACAAGAAAAGAACAATACCAGTTAGTATATAAAGTAGCTTGATTATGCCTCATTCCAAATAAGAACAAAACTTAATTTCCCTCATTCTTCTTTCTTCTCTCTTCCTTCCCGCTTTCGTTGTTTTCCAAAAGGCGAAATGGCGGGTGAGCAAATGAAACCTGTTGCCTCTGGACTTCTTGTGTTGAACTTCTGCATGTATGTGATCGTTCTAGGCATTGGAGGATGGGCCATGAACCGAGCCATCGACCATGGATTTGAAGTCGGTAAGAACTAAGTTACAAGCCGAATTTGTATGCTTTTGGCACAAACTATTTGTTCTTGTTGTTCTTGAGCTTCTAACATTTCGGGTTCTTTTGAAAAACAAATATGAGCAGGCCCTAATTTAAATCTTCCAGCACATTTCTCCCCAATTTATTTCCCGATGGGAAACGCAGCGACAGGATTCTTTGTGATATTTGCGTTGCTGGCGGGAGTGGTTGGGGCGGCTTCAACAATCTCAGGGCTTAGCCACATTCGATCTTGGACCGTGGGAAGCTTACCAGCTGCAGCCACTGCTGCAACTATTGCCTGGACCCTCACAGTCCTTGCCATGGGGTAATATAAATTTAGAAAACCTCTCTTGTTTCACAAGCAATCGCATCATCTTTTAAGACATCGATGGTAAGACTAAACATTCTTTCTTCCACAGATTCGCTTGGAAAGAAATCGAGCTTCAAGGGAGAAACGCCAAACTGGTGAGACTTCTCTCTATTCTAGAATCTCATAGACTCAGTTTAGGAAATCTCAGAATTATTGACTTCATGTGTCTTCTTCTCTGTAGAGAACCATGGAGGCGTTCTTGATCATACTCTCAGTCACACAGCTTGTTTACATTGCCGCGGTTCACGGCGTGAAGAGACCTTAAGGGATCATGATGGGCTTTTGGGTTTCTTTTCTTCCGTTCGTGTCAATCATCCGAAACTTGGGATTGAGTGTGTGCGAGTATTTGTATTTGTGTGTGTGATTTTTAAATTCATAGGAAGCTTAAGATGAATTCATGCATTCTTTATGTACAAAAGGATCAGAGCTTGTTTTGTGTGTGTCACTTTGTGTTCATGGAATAAATTCAAACTTTGAGGCTTGGTTTCGGTCAAACCTCTTAAACACATCTAATGAACTACAGAAGGAAGATAGTAGAAATAGAACTATATTTAGTCTCATGAATCTAAAACCGATTTAATGAACAAAAGAAGACTGTATATCAAATAAATAAAAAATAAAAAATTTAACCCTATCAAGGATGTTTGGTCTTGTTCTCGTATGTTGCTAGCCGCCCACATTTATTATCTATCAAAGACATGATGTACAGAGAAGAGTGTACGGACCGCAAATCCTGTTTTTAGGTTGTCTTTTAAGCTTTGGCTGTCAAGCGCATTTCACCTTTTTATGTATCCTCCTGCTCTTCTGCAGCAAAATGCAGAGAAGACACGTTCATGAGACAGGTTTAACATAATATATAGATAATTTTGTTAAATATTCATACAAGAACAACAAAAGGATTTGATCCCTGATGAAGAATGGAGAGAAACTAAAAGAATATGGTCCTTTTACTTGTGGGAAGATGTTAATAGATGAGTTTAGGCTAACTGCTATTTAGGAATGATTTTTTGGCAACCCAAATAAACAACATCAAGGTAGCTCATAGCAATCAAGACTTGCAAACAAGAAAAGTGAGAGAAGCTAAACTTGAGGAAATCTATATTATTACATAAACGCAATCAAAGTTTCGAAGAACAGAAACATGTGCTAGATACAATTATGCATCAGAACATGAATTTCAGATTCCAGCGAGACTATATTGTTGTTGTAGCTCAACCAAAATTGCTCGTTGTTAAATCTTCAAGCATGAGTTATGTCGTTAGATAACTACATTGATTCTAACCAGTTTCAGTGAATACTATAGATGAACATGCCTCTCAGTAAACGTTTTAAAGTGGATAAACTGATTGAAACTCTAAGCTAAACAATCTACTCAAGAGCCATTCACAATCCAAGAATCTAACTCCATGAACCCTCTTATTATACAATATAATTTTTTACAGACTTAAGTGAAGTAGTTCAGTGATATATTATAGGAGTTCAAGGAAACCATCGAAGGAATTCACAAATTGCAGGCCATGGGAGTTGTTAGTAATTAGGAGCCTCAACCAAATAAAGTATATCTACCAAGAATCATAAACCAAGACTAACCTGTGTTTATCTATCAGATCCTGTCATAGCATCAAACAACCCGCAGCAGCTTAGCCATGAAGTCCTTCGGACAACTGGTGGACCAGGCAGCAAAAGACACTGCATACATCAAGAAGATTCAGCCAACTGAAAAGAAACGAAAAAACACATGTATATGATGCAAAAAGGAGAACGGAGATGCTACCTTTTCCTCAGAGGATACTGGAACTTCAGAGTTTCTTACGCTCTCAACTTTTTTGCTAGTTTCAGCAGCAGATCTTGGAAGAGTAACCACCACTTTACTATTATTGTTTTCCAGTCCCGGAGATGGAAGACACTCTCCGTTTTTCTCAGACTTCTTTTTGACCAAGCTTGAGGTATCATCAACATGCTCACTCTTTTCAGAGGTCACTGCTTTGGAGAGAGGAACAACCACCACAGGTTTGACAGACTCAACAACGGGAGTGATTTCCGTAACTGGATTACCACAAGCTACATGTTTGGCTGTGTTTTCAGAAGAGGAATTGGTTGATTCCCCAACAACACTTTTCTGGTAATCAGTAACTCTTTCAACCGCAACAGCATTGTCACTTCTTTTGGGTCCAAGTCCCTGAGTAACATCTCCATCTCCAGATATCTCCTTAGCAGCACCTTTCACCATACCAGAAGAGGATAGAGCAGCAGCAGGTGAATCTTTTTCCCCAAATTCTTCATTTCCTTGAGAACCACCAGGGGAAGAACTCAAACTGCTATCATCACTTCCCCTCCCATCTTGGCTTCCATGTTCATCATTCCCTGAGAAACGTTTTTTTGTTTAATCAAAAGATCAAACAACAAATCACACCAATACCACTAGAGTGATACGAGCCAAATCAAAACAGATCTCTCCCTATACATTTAACCATGAATTCTATACTAAAAATTTCTTCAACACAATCATCATCTATCGACCTTAGCAACAACGAATCGTAAAGAAAAAAAACGAAAACGAAGCGGGTGGTGAGGCTAAGAAATGTACCATTGAAACCCTTATGGTTGGTAGTACTAGTAGTAGCTCCACCAATCGCTCCTTGTTGCTGCTGCTGCTTCTTCTTCAAGGCCTTTCTCTTCTTCGCACCGGACGGCATGATTCGATTCGGGAATTAATCGACGAACTCTTCGCCGGCGAAAAATGAAACTGCTTTTTTCTTTCTTCACTTCAAATTTCAAAATTTTGTCTTCTTTCTCCTCCAGTGTGTGTGAGTTGGTTGGTGTGTGTGTGGACTGCGTTCTCCTTTTTGTCTCTATGTTGGGGCTAAACCAGAGAATCTCCCACAGATGAAAGAGATAAGGAAGTCTTTTTTATTTATTTATTTGATTCCTCTTTTTCAAAAAAAAAAATTAATTCAACTTGCCTTAATTAAAAGTTTATTTATTCAACAACAATACATTTCCATTTTTTAATCAATTTCACCATTAGAAGTTACTCGTTTTAAGATGTGATTTTCTAAATCCATATAAAATTGTAAATAATGAAAATTAAAACATATTGATTTTGAAATAATATATTTTATCCTTGGATTTAAATTCTTCTATTTTACATTTTTAAGTTCATTCAAATCTATTTAAAACATAATATGGATTTTAAAATCCAAAAACAAATCATTAAATAAATAACATGGGATTTTAACAAGTATTTGTAAATTATATAATCATTATCATATAATTTTGATAAGTATTTTTAAAATCAATGACTAAATAACACATGAATTTTTGTTTGAATTTCCAAATATATTAAAATCATAGAACCAATAACCCCATCTTAGAAGATTATACAATGATTACAACAAAGTCATTGTTATTGATTTTCACTATTTTAGGATCATACAAAACTAAATTTGGTGTGGGTTTTTGGTTTAAAATTTTAACAAATTTGGGTTATTGCATTCAGACTTTTCTAATATTATTAAAAGTTTTGTATTATTCAATTAAAACAAATGAATCTATAATGTTAATGAATTCAATTATTATGTTATTGGTTCATGATTTTAGACACTTTATTTACAAAAAAAATCATGAAAATTATCACAAAAATATAGGAATTGTTTGGAGCACTTTACAAGACTTTAGAAAACTAATCAACAAAACTCTCTAGCAATTTTTAACAATCTTTCACTTATTCACTTTTAATGATTTTGTTGAACTCTTCAAAAATCTTTATAAATTAGAATTCAATAACACATTGATATGGGTTTTCTTGTGAGTCTATTCCGCGTGCATCTAAGGACTCTCATAAATTCATTTCAAACCCCTCCACTCAACCTCTCAAGGACCAGGGTTGGAGGACCCCTCATCATTAATCCATGTCGAGCATTTTTTGGAATGTTCGCGGATTCAACAAAATGTCTAAATATTTTGTATTGCGTGACTGGATTAAAAAGGGTAGTTTTCAGATTGGTAGTTTGTTAGAAACAAGGGTAAAGGAAAATCGAGTAAAGAGTATTGTAGGATCAGTGTTGTCAGGTTGGTCCTACCTTTCAAATTATACGTTTAACTGCCGGGGACGAATTTGGGTGGTTTGGGATCTCAATGTTCGTCTCACTCTGTGTTTTACAAGTGGTCAAATGGTTACCTGTTCGATCTTAATGGATGGCGCAACACAAGAGTTTTTTGTTTTTTTTTTGTGTATGCGGCCAACGCTGTAGAGGAGTGAAAACTCTTGTGGGAGGATCTGAAATCTCACCAGGACTCACCCATGTTTAGAAATAAACCATAGATGGTGGTTGGCGATTTTAATGAGATACTGAAAGTTGAGGAACACTCTCTTCATGATGTGCATCCTGCGGTGATGCCGGAACTGAGAGATTTTCAAGAGATGCTTGAAGATGCATCTATTGACATAAGTGTTGTACTAAAACAAAAGTAGTACAAGATGTGGATCAGCAGGATTAAACCAAAGAGAAAATCTATTAAAGCGGTTAAGAGAAGTCACATGAAGCAAGAAGAAGTTTCCGGAAGAGTAAAGACTTTCTTGTTATAAGGATAAAAGGAAGTTTTACAAAGAAAGATTGTTAATTTCCTAAACTATAAAGAAAAAGGAAATTAACAATTCTAATTAGATTTGGGAATTAGTCTATTGTGTGGCTAAGTCCAATTAGTATAAATAGGGGAGGTTGGGTCTTGAGAAAGATCAGCACTTCATAGATTGAGAGATCCTAACATTGAATCTTAAGCTTAGAGAAAGAATAGCTTGAAGATTCAAAGAAGGCTAAGAGCTTAATAGGATTAGAAAATAAAGTTAAGGAGAAACCTTGTAAGAACTTATTTTCTAATAAAAGAGAGTTATTTGAATTTCTGTTCGATATTCTGTGTTAAAGATCCAAACCGTTTAGCTCTTACGTTTTCAATTGGTATCAGAGCTTACACTTGTAAGGATTTAGTACGGGTGAGATCCTGTGGAAAGGATGGAGAGCTACGGTGATCTTCTGAACACCAACAAGGTCATTCTGGACGATGGAAACTATGGTTTTTGGAAATCAAGGATGAAGTCCATAATTGGTGGGATAGATCGACTTGCCTGGAAGGCTGTTCTTGAGAAGTGGGAAGAACCAACAATCAAGGATGAAAAGGGTTCAGGGATAGCTAAGCCGGAGGAGGATTGGACTGAAGACGAGATGAAAAAGTCGAAATACAACTCTCGGGCTCTCACAGCTATTCACTGCAGTGTAGGAAGAAAGCAATTTGAATTGATTCAAGGATGTGAGACAGTGAAAGAAGCATGGGACATTCTTCAAGTTCAATATGAGGGCACGACAAAGGTTCATAGTTCCAGAAAAGACATGTTGGTATCTCGATTTGAGAACTTAAGAATGGAAGAGCATGAATCAATTTCTGACTTTAGTTCTAAAATTAGCACTTTGGCTCAGGAAGCGGTAACCTTGGGAAAGAAATATAAAGATCAGAAATTGGTTAAAAAGTTTCTTCGATGCCTACCTACAAAGTTTATGGCCTACAAGACTGCTTTATGTGAGTCAACAACGTTGAAGATTTAAGTTTTGCAGAATTAGTAGGAATGCTACAAGCTCATGAGATTGAGTTAGGAGGAGTCAAAAGTACTAAAGGTGTTGCTTTAGCAGTCTGTGAGACCAAAGACAAGATAGAAGATGATGACCCAGTTAGCTTATTGGTTCGCAGATTTGATCGTGTACTCAAGAGAGTAGAACAAGGTCAAGGACAGAAAAAGCTCACACCATATAAAAAGACTGGGGAATAGAGCAAATTCACAAGAAAAGCAGAGATGCAGTGTCATGAATGCAAGGGTTATGGACACTTTATTCGGGAATGTCCTACAGTCAAAAGAAGAGAAAACAAATGTTTTGTATGCAAAGGTTTAGGACACACTCAGGAAGAATGTGTAAGTCGTAAGGAGAAGTCTTTGATAAGCATGGATGAAAACACTGAGGAAGACAGTGAAGAAGAAATTCTGAATTTTGTGGCTTATCTAGGCATTACAGAGTTTGTAGATGGGGAAAAAATTTCAGACTCTGAAGGATAAAACAAAGAAGAATTGATAGAAAGTTACAATGAGGTTCGAAGTACTCTCATTAACCTTGGAAAGGAGAATCAAGAATTAGTAAAGGAGAAGGAACGTCTTACTAATTTAGTTAAAACACTCCAAGATGAGTTAGAGTCTGAGAAGAAGCTTAGTCAAGAAAGTGTGTTATTGATCAAAGAAAAACTTAATCTTGCTAATAGATGTGAAGAACTAAAGAGCAACTTAGATACAGAAAAAGAAAAATCTGCAAAATTGCAAACTGAGCTTGAGATGCAACATAAGAAGATTCACATGTTTGCTGGGACGAAGCAATTAGATGAAATTCTAAGCTATGGAAGGACAGAGAAGACTCATAAAGGCTTAGGATTTGATGGTCGAACATCTGGTAATACAAGTGAAACCAAATTTGTGTCAGGAGGACTGAATACTCCACCAGCAGATGCAGGAAAAGGTCAACAAGTTAGGACTAGTGGATGTTATTACTGTGGGAAGTATGGGCACATAAAAATTTTCTGCTATAAGTATTGGGAAAAGGTTCAGAGACTCAAGCATCAAGGCAGATTTTTCTGGAATGAATTTCGTAAACAGATTTGGATAAAGAAGTCTGACCTATATCAAACTGTATCAAAGGAAGTTACGAAGTTCACCTCAGGTGTAAATTTTAGATGCAATATGGCATTGATTACAGAAGAACCAGATAACGGTAGTCCTTGGTACTTTGATAGTGGCTGTTCTCGTCATATGACAGGCACACACAATTACTTACAAGATTTTCGAAGAATCAGAGGTGGTAAAGTTACTTTTGGAGATGGAGGTCATGGAGATATTCAAGGAAAAGGGAGAACAGATGACACCACTCTACCTAAGCTAATGAATGTATACTTAGTTCAAGGATTAAAGGCAAATTTAATAGGTGTGAGCCATCTATGTGACGAGGGGTTAACAGTATCATTCACCAAAGTTGACTGCAAAGCTACTGATGAGGAGAAGAAGGTAGTTCTAAGAGGGAATCGATCTGGAAACAATTGTTATATGTGGAATGGCAACTCAGATGTTTGTTATTCAGCAAAAGATGATCTTAATTTGTGGCATCAAAGGCTTGTGCATATGAATGTCAGAAACTTATCTACGCTGGTCAATAATGAGATAGTACGAGGAGTTCCTCGCATCAAAGGAGTTGATCGAATGGTATGTGGACCGTGTAATCAAGGAAAGCAAGTAAAGATTCAACACAAGAAAGTTCCTGATATACAATCCAAGGATGTTCTGGATTTAGTTCACATGGATTTAATGGGGCCTATGCAAACAGAGAGTTTGGCAGGAAAAAAATATGCTTTTGTATTAGTAGATAATTATTCAAGATACACATGGGTTCGGTTTATTCGTGAGAAGTCAGATAACATGGAGAGCTTCAGGATTTGGGCTTTGCAACTCATAAACGAAAAGGGATGTATCAAAAGGATATGAAGTGATCATGGTGGGGAGTTCCAAAATGAAGTAATGAAGGTGTTTTGCGAGAATCATGGTATCTCACATCAGTTTTCTGCTCCCAGGACACCTCAACAAAATGGAGTAGTTGAGAGAAAGAATAGAACATTGCAAGAAATGGCTCGAGCAATGATCCATGGAAATCATGTGTCGCAAAGATTCTGGGCAGAAGCATTAAACACAAATTGTTACATCATAAATCGAGTATATGTGAGGAAGAACTCGACCAAGACACCTTATGAGCTTTGGAAAGGAAAAATTCTGAATCTGAGTTATTTCCATGTATTTGGGTGCAAATGTTACATCTTGAAAGATTATCTTGGAAAATTTGATTCCAAAAGTGATGAAGGAATTTTCCTGGGTTACTCAGAGAGTAGTACAGCTTTCAGAATCTACAACAAGAGGTTAGGGACCATAGTCAAATCAGTCAATGTGGTCTTTGATGATTACTCATTTAACCAATGGACAGGATGTGAGTCTGACAGTGAATCAGAGGAGCTGACTATAAATGAACCAGAAGAAGTGGAAGCTATCAAAACTGAAGAAAAGGTGAGAAACAGTCAAGAACCATTGTTGCAAATTCATAAAAATCACTCAGCATCAGATGTTATAGGAGATCTCAAAGAATGTATGAAAACCAGAGGAATTAAGATTGATTTCAAGAAAATGGAGAGCAATTTTGCTAGCTGGGAAAAAGTCCACTTTGAGTGTTTCGTCTCATTCTTTGAACCTAAGAATCATAATGAGGCTCTAGATGATCGTGGATTATAGCAATGGAAGATGAGTTAGAGCAGTTTGAGCGAAATGAGGTATGGGAGCTAGTTCCTCGACCTAACAATGTAAATGTGATAGGAATAAAATGGATTTTCAAGAATAAAACTGATGAGAATGGGACAGTGGTTCGAAACAAGGCTAGATTGGTGGCTCAAGGATATACACAGATTGAAGGAATTGATTTTGAGGAAACATTTGCGCTAGTAGCAAGACTTGAATCAATAAGGTTCTTTTTAGGAATGGCATGTATCATGAACTTTAAAGTGTTTCAAATGGATGTAAAGAGTGCCTTCTTAAATGGGATTTTACAAGAGGAAGTATATGTGGAACAGCCTAAAGGTTTTGAATATTCAAGAAATCCAGATTATGTGTATAGTCTGAAGAAAGCTTTGTATGGTTTGAAACAAGCTCCAAGGACATGGTATTAAAGGCTGACAAACTTTCTGTTGCAGCAAGGTTATGAACGAGGGAATGTAGACAAGACTTTGTTTATATTAACCATAGACCAAAACATCATGGTGTTACAAATCTATGTGGATGATATCATTTTTGGAAGCACATCGCAAGATTTGGTGAATAAGTTTGTGAAGAATATGTCTCAAGAGTTTGAAATGAGTCTTGTTGGACAATTGAAGTATTTTCTGGGATTGCAGATCACTCAAACAGATGAAGGGATATTTGTGTCACAAAGTACTTATGCAAGGAAGTTACTGACAAAGTTTAAGCTGGAAAAGTGCAAAGAAGCAGTCATTCCAATGAGTACGTCAAAGAAGTTAACAAGAGATGAGAAAGGCCAAAATGTTGATGTGACTTTGTATAGAGGAATGATCGGAAGTTTGTTATACTTGACAGCTAGCAGACCTGATTTATGCTATAGTGTAGGAGTTTGTGTCAGATATCAAGCAAAACCTAAGCAATCTCATTTAGAAGCTGTGAAAAGGATTATTAAGTATGTCAAGGGAACACTCGATCTCGGTCTTTGGATGTCAAAAGGGTCGAATTCAAGTTTAGTGGGATATTGTGATGCAGACTATGCTGGAAGTCTGGATGATCGAAAGAGTACAAGTGGAGGTTGTTTCTTTTTGGGAAATAACTTAATCTCTTGGTTAGGTAAGAAACAGAATTCTGCATCATTATCAACAGCTGAGTCAGAATATATTGCTATGGGAAATTGTTGTACTCAATTACTTTGGATGAAGCAAATGTCTGCAGATTATAGTATGGACTCAGGAATTCTTCAAGTTTTGTGTGACAACAAAAGTGCAATTGATCTCTCAAAAAATCCTGTGCAGCATTCAAGAACAAAGCATATTGATGTAAGGCATCATTTTATTAGAGAGCTTGTGGAAAACAAGCAAGTCCAGATTGATCATTTATCCACTGAGGTGCAGTTGGCTGATCTGTTCACTAAAGCTTTAGATTTTCAGAGATTTGTGATGTTGAGGATTCTAATTGGTGTTTGTACAATATGAGTGTATACTCGTGGTACAAGAACTGGTTCAGGAGTTGTTGAAAGTTATTTTGAGAAACTGGATCAGTTGTGTGTTTATGGTTTAAAAGGTTATGGGCTTGGGCTGAATAAAGGAAGGGTTTTTGTTTTTATAAAAAAAAGAGAAGAAGGATTCGCGGTTAGAAGAAGAAGAGTCTCGGAAAAAAAAAAACCTAAGGAGCAAAGGGAGAACAACGAAGATTTTGAGAGAAGAAGCTTCGAATCACAACAATGGTGACCGCAACTCGCAGAGGGAAGATTAACAGGAGAGGTGGATCTGAAAAGCGAACGGATGGTGACAAAAATAGACCACATTTGATTGATGAAGAAATCGAGGAGGTTGAGCATGCACAGGTTCTGGTTCCGTATTCGGAGGACTTGTCTTCGGCGGAGAAGACCCAAGGTCAGAATGACGAATTGTTTGGAACTGCATGTAATGTCGATCTGGGTGAATCCGAAGAAACGAAGTCAGATGAACCGGCGGTTGAGAGTTCGATTGATCAAGTTCACAAATCTAAAAAGGGAAAAGAACCAGAACTTTCGGGTGATGAAATTGATCATATTGAAGTATCGGTTCAAGAACAGGTGGAGCAAATGGCTAGGAAGAAGCGAGTGCACAAAAATCTTGGTCTTACGCCACCGAAGAAAACAAGGAAAACAGGGGAATCGAGTTCAACTCGCACGAAGTCAAAGTTTGATCCAAAGATTTTCACTTCGGGTTCGGCTCAAACAAGGTATAAATCTTTTAAATTTAGGAAGTTTACGAAGGAACGTCTTGTAGATCTTGATGCGAAAGATGAATGGGGATATCTTGATTTGATTAAGAAAATGGGAATTTCTGCTAGCGTTGAAGGTTTGGCTTCTTATGTGAAGGAGGTTATTGCTGAGTTTTATGCTAATTTACCTGAAAAGCTTCAGCTGATGGTATAGAAGTATTGGTTCGTGGTCACACTTATGATTTTTCTCCAGCTGTCATTAACCGGGTTTTTGATCAGCCACCTTTGTCTGAAGCAGAGACACAAGCTGTTGCAGCTGTTGAATTACTTAGTCTTGAAAAGATTGCTGAAACTTTGAGTGGGGAAGATAATATTTCGTGGGATGAGATGAATCCAAGGGATCTACCAGCTGCATTTGGGGCTTTGTTCAACATTTCAGGTTATAATTGGATACCATCATCTCATAGGAATCATGTGTCTGAGCAGCGGGCTAGACTTGTTTACAAAATCTTCAAAGGGATTCGATTTGATTTTGGGAGAATGGTGTATGATCAGGTGATTGAGTTGACTAAAGTTAAGAAGAATGATTCTCGGTGGTTAGTGTTTCCTAGGACCATCTTTAAGGTTCTTATGTATCAGAAGAAGATAGAGACAATTCAGTCTGAAGTCTTTGACACACCTGTAGCTTATCGGAAAGATGTTCGCACTGGAAAGGCTTATGCTACTAAGTTTCCTGAGTGTCCCAATTTTTATGTTCCACTGGTATCGTCTGAATCACCTCCTGCTGCATCTCCTGGTCAGAATTATATTGATGTTGAGCTTGGGAGCATTCGTATGCCATTAGTAGGACGGAATGATCCGGAGTTGGTCTATGGAGCACTGCTTGATACAGCTCGTGTGCTACAAAATCTTTTTGGAGTTGTGTATCGATTGACTCAGAATCATCCCATGTCAAAGATGATTTGATTGGTTTTTAACATGTATACTCTTCAAGCAGGGGGAGAAGGATCAGTTTATGGGGGAGTGTCACGTTTGCGGGGGAGCATCAAGTTAGAATGTTTTCTGGTTTTAGCATCAAGTCAGAATATTCGACTAATTTTAGTTCTTTTTGGATGTTTCAATTCTAAAACATTTTGCAGTTTGGTTTGATTGTCTTTTCGGATGCTCTTGCGATTGTTAAGTTTTCAGACTCTTGAAAAAGATTATGTGATAAGTTTAAATTGCTGGAATTGTTGATCTTGGTTGCTTGAAGATGCATAAGGTTAAAAAGGGGGAGATTGAAGATGCATCTATTGACATAAGTGTTGTACTAAAACAAAAGTAGTACAAGATGTGGATCAGCAGGATTAAACCAAAGAGGAAATCTATTAAAGCGGTTAAGAGAAGTCACATGAAGCAAGAAGAAGTTTCCGGAAGAGTAAAGACTTTCTTGTTATAAGGATAAAAGGAAGTTTTACAAAGAAAGATTGTTAATTTCCTAAACTATAAAGAAAAAAGAAATTAACAATTCTAATTAGATTTGGGAATCAGCCTATTGTGTGGCTAAGTTCAATTAGTATAAATAGGGGAGGCTGGATCTTGAGAAAGATCAGCACTTCATAGATTGAGAGATCCTAGCATTGAATCTTAAACTTAGAGAAAGAATAGCTTGAAGATTCAAAGAAGGCTAAGAGCTTAATAGGATTAGAAAATAGAGTCAAGGAGAAACCTTGTAAGAACTTATTTTCTAATAAAAGAGAGTTATTTGAATTTCTGTTCGATATTCTGTGTTAAAAATCCAAACTGTTTAGCTCTTACGTTTTCAATGGTGCAGTATTGTTCTTTCATCGATATACAGTTTCACGGTCCTTTATACACTTGGTATAATAAGCTGAGACAATGGCCTTATTTGCAAGAAGTTAGACAGAGTTCTAGTAAATGATTCTTGGACCATTGAGTATCAACAGTCCTACAGTGTTTTAGAGACTAGTGACTGTTCTGATCATCTAAGATGTCGAATTAAGATTGGTGCTGACACGATTCGACCGCGTAAGCCTTTCAAGTTCACAAACGCCGTAGTGCACGATATGGATTTTCTTGTTGACTAATCTCTTTTTTACTTTTTTTTTTCTTTTTATTATTATTGAATTTCACTATTTTACCAATACGTACGAACATAAATTACCGCCTTGTGTTACTGTGAAGTGATTACCGTATTGGCCAGGCCCACCTTTGTTACTGCTGTTACTCTGGCGAGTTTTACCACCATTGTAGAACCAATGGTTTCAATATAAAAATCCGAGTCAATGCATTAAGCCAACGATAAAATAAAAAATAGTAGACATTGTCCATTTTTTAAAATATATTTGTCAACTACAAATTAAATATCCTATTTTTGATGGTTTAAATTTTAGTTTATAAAACACTAATGTACAGATGATATACAATTAAGAATGTAAGCACTTTTTAAGTAAGAGGACTTTGTCAGTAGTGTAGAGAGAAGACAAAAAGCCTCTGTGAAGATCATCATAATCATGGCTTACCACAAACTTAAGCCAAGTACTCAAAAACGTGAAACCCACCTGCCAAGAATCCAAAATCAAGGCTACAAAAGAGAACCCCACCTGAGGGAGGCAGAGAGCAACACATGCCCTGTTCAGAACTTTGCTTTCGCTTAAAAACATAGCAATAACACAAGATGAGAGCCACGGGATCACTAGTTACGTTTAATCAGAAGATAATGCGGCGTTGCAAGAACCTCCTGATCAGAATCACCAAGAGCTGTCCCAGACGCCATTACCGGCATTTGAAACTCGAGAAAGATTCTTCTTCTTCTTCCTCATCATCATCATCATCTGGGAAGAAAGCCACAAAAGTGTTGGCTTCATTCTTCCTCTCTTTCCAGAAGAAGAAGCAGAAGAAGGAAAAAATGAAGCGACTTAACGAACTCAGGAGTTTCTCGGATGCCGTCAGTGATAGGAAGGCATCAAACACTACTGAATCAAGAACGAAAGTATTCCCATCTAATCTCACGCCGTCTTGGCTCTGTCAAGGTCAAGAAGTCTCACAAGGCCATGATCCACCTAGAGACAGCACAAGCGCATTCCTTCCATGACTCAAGAAGTCCAAAATAACGCACGAGTATCATACGCTTTCAATTTGATTACATGGATGTTGTAGTAGGATATCTCATTGTCGTGGTTGTTAACACTAAGACCCTATTCTGACTGCCTCAGGATGTATTATGAATGCAAATTAAATTCTTTGCAGTGCAAGATTCTAATAAGATTGAAGTGTGATTCAAAAAATCTAATCGGAAAAAACTTTGTATTAGAATCAGAAATGATGATAGTTCAAGAGTACCACTACCAAGCAACTTTCTCCAAACGGAAGAGAAGATAGACACCAAATAATTTTATACATCTATCCTACAAAGCACGGACCAATGGCTTCATTCCCTAACCCAAACCCTGGGTGGAGGGTGGGGGATAACACATCTCAACTCACCGGTTCCAACCAGGTGAATGTCCTTGGATCAGTTCTTGGCAACATCTCATTTCTCAAATGTATGATGACCTATAAAAGATCAGGGGAAAAAAAACGCAAGATATAAAAAAGATTCTCAACTACGAGAATGATTTTAAAGAAGAAAGCAAAACCAAAACAGATATACACAATTTATGCAGTAGATAAGACAAACTGAGAACAAGATTTCCTAATACAACCGTCAAAGCCTAATAGTAGTGACCTTAGATTTAAGCCACACACACAGCATTACTTGGATCACAATTCCAATTAACCACAGCTAAAATTGGGCTTTTGACACAAAGCTTTCGTCATTCGCTAAACAATCACATTTGATATTATTTAAACCTTTAAAAATCAAATTGGTTATCACATTCATCAAAGACTCAAGATTCCTATAAAATTTGCACTCACGGGGCTCCTATTAAATTCACAAAATCAAGCTTCTTGCAGTAATCACAAAACCCCAAAACCTAAAATGAATGGTGTTTTGTATAAAATTATGGAGCTAAAACAACCCAAACAAATCGAGAAGCCTACATTTATAGATAAAAAAACGAACAGAATCAAGAAAAAAAAAAGCAGAGAATTAGGGAAACGCAAGGCAACGCAACCAAAATTGAGAACAGAACCCACAAATCAAACAATAACTCTCTAGTATATATATATATATATAGCAAATCTTACCATTTCCAAGGAATCTCTATACGAGCTTGAAAGAAGTGAAGCCATGGGCGTAAAATAATATGGTAAATAGATTCAGTTTTGGCAAACTAGAAATTAGTCTTAAACCCTAAATGAGAAAGAGAGAGAGAGAGAGAGAGATTTAGAAGAGAGCTTAGGAGAAAGCGAAAGCGCACAGATATCGATGAAAGAGTGATATAGAGTGTTATAGAGAGAGAGAGACTTTGTTGCCGTTACGCGAGTCCAAGACTCCAAGGTGTTTCTTTTGTTTTTTTTTAAGATTCAAACTTCACTGTTTACTTCATCATTACTTTTTTTTTTCTTTTTCAAAGATGTTCTAGAACATACTTTCCCGCTTACTATGTCCGATAACTCCGATCTCATCTCTATATATTACACACACAGTGCATTTAAGTAGTATAGTTAATTAGAAAAAAAAAATAGTATAGTTTTTAACTATTAAAAATGAGGGTGTTATATTACGAAACAGAGGGAATATTAAGTTATTAACTCTTAAAAATGAGGGTGATTAACTAAATGATGTGTTGAGTTCTTTACCAACAACACCTCGTCACCATTTTTAAAAATGCTTAGCTATTAATATATATGAGATAAATTTATGATATAAATATATAATAATATCAAACAATTTTTACATTGTCATGTATTACATTTATTTTAATTAGAAAACATATGGGTTTATGGGGTGTAATTTTTATAACCCGAAAAACAATAATATATGAATTGATATTAGTTTGCTGACATCTTCACATTTTTGTTTGGTGGTGGTGGTAGTGGCTGTTTTCCGTGCATTGGAGGATAAATTGGAAATTTCACATATAGAAAATGATCTGTTGACATCTTCACATTCTTATGTGATAGTGGTGGTAGTGGATGTTTTCCATGTTTTGGAGGATAAAATGGATGTGTCACGCCTGGATATTGGTTTACTAATGCTTTTGCACTTTTGTCTTGTATAGAATGAAATAGCATGAATATGGCCAGATGCAAGAAGAAGCAGAATAACCATCATTTTTATCGGAAAGAAATTGATAATTATTTTCATATTTTTGTTTGTGATTAAAAATGTTTATACGAGATGGAATGTTATATAGAGACGTAAAGTGGAAAGTGAACATTAATTTAGCTTTGATATGGTCATTTAATTGCAATATATATACATTTAATAATTATGTATTATAAAAATAAAAATATTAAATTATTATTTGACTTTAAAAAAGAAAATACATTAAATACATTAAAATAATCTTTTGTGATACGAAGAAAACTTCCTCAAACATTATGTATTCTAATAATGTACAGATGAAGTATATATTAATAACAGTAAAAAAAATTAGTGAATATGACGACAATTTATTCTTTACAGTCTTATAAATCATCGTATTTATGATTACAGTCTTAAATGGGCCTGATGGACCAAAACTGGGCTTTAAACTAAAGAATAAATACCACGGTCTCTCTCCACCGTTCGTCAAACTAGGAACGGACTCGACGGAGCGAAGCGAACGGAAAAGTAACTAACTGGTCGAGTGAGCAAGAGAGAAAATGGTGGTTGAAGATTCTTCAGTATCGACGATGATGGCTGCAGAGAACATCGATCCTAACACCCCGACGAACATCCTTAAAGAGAAGCATGTCCCGGCGATTAAGGCTATCTCCTCCGGCAAAGATGAAGGTCCGTCGAAGGAGAAATCGATTCTTTCCGGTGGGAACTACTACGCGTCGAAGAAATCAACCACCGTAATCCAGAAATCGTACATGTTCCAGAATTCTTGGGCATTTTGGTTCGACACTCCTTCGAAATCGAATCAAGTCACATGGGGAAGCTCTTTGAGATCTTTGTATACATTCTCTTCTATCGAGGAGTTCTGGAGGTCAGATCTCTCTTTCTTGTTTATGAATTTACGGGAGCAAATCTTAGCTAGAGGGAATTGGAATGGATTCATGGATTTGATTGAGTAGAAGCGTTGCTTTCATTGATTTGCTCAAGTTTTGTATTGGAGAATGCTTACACTGGTATCTGTACTTTTTTCTTTACTCAGGAATAATGATCAGGTTCTCATTTATTGTTTCCATCTAACAAGCTAGTTTGGTTTTTGTGTGCCTTATTTTATTCTATGTTAAGGAATCTTATATCTGTGTCATGGATGGATGAGTTTAAAAACATGTTAACTTCTTGTATCAGTTGTATGTGATAAGTTTAAAGGGCTGTTGTTGATTACTTGATGCAGTCTTTACAATAACATTCATCCTCCAACCAAGTGGGTTCCAGGGGCCGATCTCTACTGCTTCAAACATAAGATTGATCCGAAATGGGAAGATCCTACCTGTGCTAATGGAGGCAAATGGACTATGATGTTCCCTAAAGCTACACTAGAATCCAATTGGCTTAACACGGTATTTGTAACTTTCAGGAGTTTATTGTAGTAGTTTTTTCCCCTTGGCCATGCTGCTTGTTGTGATTCATCTTGTGATGTTTGTATATCCTTGTTTTAGTTACTTGCGTTAGTTGGTGAGCAATTTGACCACGGGGATGAGATTTGCGGGGCAGTTTTGAACTTCAGAGCAAGAGGGGACAGGATCTCTATATGGACAAAGAACGCTACAGATGAGGATGCTCAGGTAATATAAAAAAAAACTTGTTCTTGAGGAAACATATATAACATGTAGTTAGTGAACTTCCTTATTTTCCCAAGTTCTTAACCAAAAACTAATGAGGAAAATACACAAGAAGAGAATCTAATCTCGTTCACACAATAACACATACATACATTGGCTTAGTTTTGTAGCAGTTGGGTTTCATCGTTTCAGTAAACTAGGGCCAGGATCATGGTTTTGATATTTTACTGCGGTGTTTGTTGCAGCTAAGCATTGGAAAGCAGTGGAAGGAACTTCTTGGTTACAATGACACAATCGGATTTATAGTTCATGTATCATTTCTGCAACATCTTTGTGTTCTCCTAAAACTAAACTACATTCTCCCTGCAATTGTTGTGACTTGTCCAATTTGTTCTTTTTTTCAGGAGGATGCAAAAACTCTTGGTCGTGATGCTAAAGATCGATATACTGTATGAGATTCACAGTTTCACTTGTCACAGCTTCGCCAGGGGAAAAAGAGAAGACTTCAAATGGAGACACATATGGGAGTATGATCTCTAGTTGCTTCTGATCTTTCTTTACTATTAAAAGATGCACATTTTTAGTTGATTAGTTCTCATTTTCAACCATCAGAGAACTGGTGAAACGGGTTTGTATCAAATGTACATGATTTTCTTAGTGGTATAAAGAAAAAAAGGAAAGTTTCGATATTAATTTTCGTACGTTAATCATTTTATCACAATTACATATTTTCTAACTCATTGTTTTTGTGTTGTGTTATATAATTTATGGTAAAATATTCGATAGAGATTAATTGAGTACAATTATTGCTTCTCTGTATCATTAGATTTGATATGTATTAGAATATTGTTTAATTAACAATTATAGAAATCTAAATCTCATGATTTTATATAGATTTGGCATGATTTTTTTATAACTTCCCTAAAATCATCAAAATCATATTAAAAACTCAAAACGTTAAAAATATATGATTGAATATACTGCTCTAGCTACCAACTTATCACTATAAATAAACCTTAGTTACACAAACAAACAATCACACTTTCAATCAAAAATATTTCTAATATTCTCTGCCAAAAAAAAAAAAAGAACAACAAAAAAAATTCTTTGTACTTTAAAGTAAATGGAGAACAAAAGAATAGCCATTTTAGTGGTGATGATGTTGGTGATGGGGAACATGTTGATCGAGACAGAGGCTGTTTTGTCTTTTAAATTATGTTACGTAGGTTGTCTTGCCGGGTGTGGTATTTTATCGATCGGTTATAGAAAACTTTTCTGTCCTTTTGTGTCATTGTGTGTGTCAAGGAGTGTAAACGTCGTGCACTTTCTATTGAGGCAAAATCAAAAGAAATCAATCATACTGATTATTTCTGCAACCTCGGATGTGCTACCGATCGTTGTGCTTCATCCTCATCAATCGACGACAAAGGTAAGTTTTTTTTTTTTTCTTCAGTTCTTTATAAAGGTCGTCTTAGTTTTCAGTTTACAATACTAATATTATGGTTTGTTGTTTTATATATGGGGCATGCAGATCATGTGGAGAAAGTTTCAGTATGCGTGGATTCATGTTCAGAGACGTGCTCCCACAAGAACTAAAAACCATCCTTTTGATTTTTCTTCTATATTATGAAAATTAGTTTCTAAATTAAACCGATTACACAATTCTTTCCTGAGTTGATACGCTTTGTGTCAGCAAGCCAAATAATAAAACCATCCACATCCAAAGTAAAGAGACTTCGATAATAAAGAAAAGGATGTTTTTTTAATAATAATATTTCGTACACTACTCTAGAGAGGTTTAATATTTATGTATGCATCTGATTATTGTGTTCAACAGATATACACGACCACCCATATTTTTTTTTTAACATAGAGTGCGTGAACGTAAATACTATATTGCATGGAAACTATGTTTAAAATCCGTTTCCCGTTTCCGAAACGTTTCGAAAATGGAAATTCATGTAAACACGTAAACAAGTCACAAAAATACGATTTTTAAATTTTTTTTGTTTAAAAACGTAATAGAAACACGACGAAAACTTTTTTTTAGCTTAGAAACTTAATAAATAAATAAAAGACATAGAAATCATTTGAGAGAAGTCGCGCGCGTGAATCTCACTCTCGGCGATTTCTCTCTCAAAACTCGAGAGTCTTCTGATCACAATCTCATGCACCGACGGCGGGTCTTCAGTCAATTCCGGTGACGATGAGGACCCTACGGCTCATGGTTCTTCATCCGCGACTCTGCATCTTCTCGGCGGCACCATTGGATCAAGATCAAGGGAGTAGTGGAAGGGAGAAGCATCTGCGAGACTCCTATGGTAAGAGCTCTACCGGCGGAGTAGCAACACAGAATGGAAGAAGGAGTTTCACGGCGAGGAACGAGTGAGGAAGATAGTTAGATTTGGGAACCGGAGATTCTGGAGGTTTCGCGGGATTGGTTTCGATAGGAGAGGTAGTCTCTGATCCGGTGAAGCTAAGCCATCGTCGAATGTCCTTTCATCTACTCCCTACTATCTCTCCCTCACGACTGAGCAAGAAGCCTCCTTGACGACGAGGAGCTCGGTTCTCTTCCTCCTCCTAAACACGGCTCTACGGTGGCGGGATGGAAACGGATCTTGAATCACCATCTCCGTTCGGCTAACATCGTCCAGGCTTACCGGAGGTCATGTTCCGGTAAGTATCCGCAGATCTGTTGGACGGCGGCTACAGTGAGTTCTTCGTTTGTAGATTAAGGTTTTCAGAGACCGGTTTAGTTCGGTTTGTGAATCCGGTCGGTTTTGTATCCCATTAGTTTTGTCTGGTTTGATGTATTGGGTCGGACCCTTAGAGGATTTTGTATGGGCCTAATTCGGAAATAACCCATTGGGCATATATTATTAATTGAATACCCTTTAACAAAAAAAAAACATAATAAATAAAATAATTGAAAAATATATATTCATAATACATATATATATATGGCTTATTATAATATTAGACAACACATTAGATGTATCAAAACTACTAAATTCTTGAAATAAATAAAAAAAACCCTAGAAAAATCGTCAGAAGTTTCCGACGAATTTCAGAGGAAGCGGAGGAATTTTCTGACAGATTTCAGAGAATGTGGTTTAAGCCTCGGTAATTCATCAGAAATTTCCGAGGGATTTCCTAGGATACAAGTTTTTTTCCTTAATCTGACCACATTCGTCTTCCCTCGGGCAGCCCTCTGAATTTTCTTACGGATTTTTGAGGAATTGTCCGACAGATTTGCGAGGCTATATTAGTTTCCTTGGTTACCCGTCTGTAATATCGAGACTTATATATATATATATATATATTTAATATATAAGTATACAAATACATACCAAATTATATATATAATTGCTAATTCAAATATTATATGAAAACTTCAAGAGTTAAAATTTATTTCCATGTTTTTTATAGATACATACATATAATTATGAAAATAGAATAAAATACAAAATTAATACAATTTATTCCTCGTCTTCTTTATCCGATGAATATTCAAAATTGTCCGAATCAAAATTATCCTTAAATTCTCCACTCTCTTCCTCATAATCATCGTAAACCTCGTCATCTACAAAGTTGGTGAAATCAATGACAAGATCAATTTCTAGAGAATGGTGAACCGCTCCTATGGTACTCAATGAGTTTTGTTGCATAGGTTCATGTTCACTAACATCGAAAATCCCAACAATCCTTCCTCTAAGATTTACTGACATCACAGTGATCCAAGGATCGTTTGCTTTGGTTGCCTGTGGATATCTAATGTAGCATACTTGATCAGCTTGTGAAGCGAGAATGAATGGATCATAATATCAAAGTTCTCAGTAATCCGTCGGAAATCTCTTAGAAAAAACCAATGATCTTCTGCCCCCCCCCCCCCCCCNCCCCCCCCCCCGAAAAGCCGTCAGAATTTTTGTAAATTTTCTGAAGATATTCCGACGACCCGGTTTTCGTCAGAAATTTCCAAGAAATTACAGACGAATTAATAAATTTCCGAGGGTTTTCTGAGAGACGTGTTTTCCTCAGAAATAAAAACATATATAAAGATATAGAGACTTTCTCATCAAATAACTGAAGATTTATTCCTATAAATTATAATTTATTTTGAATTATCTTATGTTTTAACATATGCATTACAAAAATACATGTGTTGAAATTATAAAATCAAACATAAAAAATTACTAATATTCTTAAATTAAAATTTTTTAATCTAAAATAAATTTCATCGTTAGACATTCAGTTTATTAATCACATCTAACTATCTATTTCATTGTAAAACCATAATTCACTTCTTCATGGATTAGAGTTTAAATTTTAATAGCAAAAATAATATGAGCATCATATGAGAGAATATGTATATTAGTTAGTAATTTAAATTTAACAATAAAAATAATCAATAAAAAAAGTCAGTTAACATCCACAAAATTTTTGTAATCCAAAAATATCCTAAATATTATTCTTCTAAATGTCATAATTTCATAAGTAATAATTTGGTCAATTTTAATCAATTAACCAATATTTCATTCCTACAAACTCATTTTTCTATTTTTTATAGGTTTCTCATATTACTACATGCATTAAAAATTTTAAAATAAAACATGTAAAACTATACTAATACACATCATGTATTGAATTTTTTTCTTTTTAAGTTCATTATTCTTTCAAGGTTTTGTGTACTTACGTAAAATAAAATTTTATATTAAAACGATAATACAATTTATATCTGACTAAAATTATGTTAAATAACTTATGTTTTCTTTTTAACATTGTTATTCATTATTTATTGATTAATATACATGCTTAATAAATTAAGTTTTAGCTTACACATGTCAAATTTATTGAGAACACATATATAATATAACGAGCATACAATGGAAAATATATTGATTTTGTTAGTTTTCTTTTTTGATTTAGAATTTTTTTTATATAAAAATATAAATATATAAATTCTGTAAATATAGTTAGTTGTCCTACCACGTTTATGAAAAAAAATTGACATGTGTCAACATCTAATTAATATATTTAACACGTGTTACGATCTTGTTAATAAGTAAATATGACATCGAGCTTTATATAATCAGATAGGCCATATTCAAATAGCACATGCATAGCTCTGCTTTACAATGAAAAAAAAAAGAAAAAATAAGAAAATCCCCGCGCATTTGAATATGGGCCTTTAATGGGCCAAATTTTGAATAGTGAAACAATACTGGAGCTGGGCTTTATATTAAAGACCTCTCTCTGTCTCTCTCTCTCATCTCCGTCTGTAACTGTTAAACAGACTCGACGGAGCGAAGTGAACGGAAAAGTAACTAACTGATCGAGCGAGCGAACGAGCGAGTGAGCAAGAGAGAAAATGGTGGTGGTTGAAGATTCTTCAGTATCGACGATTATGGCCGCAGAGAACATCGATCCTAACACCCCGACGAAACCTCGCCTTAAAGAGAAGCATGTTCCGGCGATTAAGGGGGCTATCTCCGGCGAAGAGGAAGTTCTGTCGAAGGAGAAATCGATCCTTTCCGGTGGGAACGACTACGCGTCGAAGAAATCAACCACCGTAATCAAGAAATCGCACTTGTTCCAGAATTCTTGGGCATTTTGGTTCGATACTCCATCTTCCAAATCGAATCAAGTCACATGGGGAAGCTCTTTGAGATCGTTGTACAAATTCTCTTCTATCGAAGAGTTCTGGAGGTGAGATTGATGTTTAATATTCCCTTTCCGTTGCTATGATCTTTGGTTTCACTGAGAACAAATCTAAGCTGGAGTGAATTTGAGATAGTCTAAGTCAGGACAAGTAGAAATTAAGGGATTCGATAGCTGAGCTCCATGATTCTAATGGTTACGGATGCATTTGTGCCTTTATCTTAGACTTACCTTATAGAACCGTTGCTTCTTGGAGTTTTTCAAGTTTCGTAGTCTTTACTTAGGAATATACTGTATACATTAGAAATATTAATCATCTGTTACCATCTAAGAAGCTAAGTTTGGTTTTTGTACCGAGTTATTTTTCTTCGTTTTAGGTTCCTTATATGTGATGAAGGCATAAGTTTAAAGGGCTGTTCTTGATTACTTGATGCAGTCTTTACAATAACATCCATTCTCCAACCAAGTGGGTTCCTGGGGCAGATCTCTACTGCTTCAAACATAAGATTGAACCAAAATGGGAAGATCCTATCTGTGCTAATGGAGGGAAGTGGACTATGATGTTCCCTAAAGCTACACTAGAATCCAATTGGCTTAACACGGTATTTTGTAACTTTCGGAGGTTCATTATAGTTTTTCCCTTGGCCATGCTGCTTGTTTGATGCATATTGTGATGTTTTTTTGTCTCCTTGTTTTTAGTTACTTGCGTTGGTTGGTGAGCAATTTGATCAAGGAGATGAGATTTGTGGGGCAGTTTTGAACTTCAGGATGAGAGGAGACAAGATCTCTCTGTGGACAAAGAACGCTGCAAATGAGGACGCTCAGGTAAGTCTGTGGAAACACAACATGTAGTTAGCGAATTTTCTGAGGTCTTTAAACAAAAACTAATAGGGAGACTACAGGATAAGAGAATCTGATTCTTCTTATGTTCATTTAAAACACATTTGTTGGTTTAATTTTGTGGCGATGGGGTTTTGTTGTGTCAGTTAACAAAGGGCCTAGATAGGTTCTGTTAATTTGAGGCTTTTCTTTTCGGGCTGATATCTTGTTGGCGGTGTTGTTGCAGCTAAGCATTGGAAAGCAGTGGAAGGAACTTCTTGGCTACGATGAGACAATTGGATTCATAGTTCATGTATTTATGGCCTCTTTGTTATTTCTGCAACATCTTTATGTTCATTTAAACTGCATTATTGTGACTTGTCCAAAATAATTTTCAGGAGGATGCAAAAACTCTTGGTCGTGATGCTAAAGATCGATATACTGTATGAGATTCGTCAGCTTGGCCGGGGGAAAAAGAGAAGACTTCAAAGTTCAAA
>NC_025698.1:15012714-15052490 GCF_000633955.1 Camelina sativa
TACGATGAGACAATTGGATTCATAGTTCATGTATTTATGGCCTCTTTGTTATTTCTGCAACATCTTTATGTTCATTTAAACTGCATTATTGTGACTTGTCCAAAATAATTTTCAGGAGGATGCAAAAACTCTTGGTCGTGATGCTAAAGATCGATATACTGTATGAGATTCGTCAGCTTGGCCGGGGGAAAAAGAGAAGACTTCAAAGTTCAAATGGAAAGTCATATGAGAACATGACTTCTAGCTGCGTCTGATCCATCTTTACTGTAAAAAGATGCACAATTAGGATTTGATGTGATCAGCGTTTTCTCACTTTCAGCTATTAGAATTGGTTGTATTAGTTTTATTCATGTACACGATTTCCTAAAAAGCAACTTCGAAATTGAATTCCTTACGTTATCACTTATCAATATTCTAGAAATTGTTTTAGGTATTCTTTGGAACTCACCTATTGGTTATATTTTTTAATAACCGTAACAGAATAGCTGCCGAAAGAAACAAAAAAAAAAAATCTTTAGTACCCGTAAACATTTTCCCGCCTAAAAATAACACATGAAATCTTTTTTTTTTTGTTTTTTTTTGAACAAAAACACATGAAATCATGTGGTGCAAAATTGCAAATAAGAAAAATGTCATTTTAATGCTAAATTTTCAAATTTATGACATATAAACTATGGATTTTGTTTTAGACATTTAAGTGTTGACTGGTTCTCCCGCTACCTCCCGCAAACGCTGCGTTTGCGGGTGGTAGCGGTTGCTAGTGATTGGAACCAATCACACAAACCGCTCCTAATCGCTTCCAACCGCTCCAAACCACTGAATTTCAATAGCTGCTTCCCGCAAGCGTTCGCGGTTGCGGGCGATTGCGGTTGAAATTTTTTTTTTTTNTTTTTTTTTTTGTAAAAAACTTAAAAGAAATCAATGATAATGAAATTTCTTTTGTTATATTTTCTATCTAACCATTTTACTCACTAAGGATGGGAGAAAATGAAGTACGGATACGATTGCAAAGATTATAAAATAAACAATTAGAAGAAAATAATATTCTAATTAACAATAACCCGGAAAACTTGATGTAAATTTAATGGCACATCGCACATAAGTTCAAAAAAATCTAAATAAATATAATATTTCATCAGAAATTTAAGAAAATAAGATTATTTGTGAAAAATATTAAAACAAATCACCAGTGACTCTTCTCAACTCTCACTTGACCATTCCTACCGACGCAACTACTGACCCACGATCTAAGAAAAAAGAGAAAAGATCTACGATCTAAAGCATATGTTTTGTCATTTATCAAATTACTTGCTTAATTTTTTGGTGAAAATCCAAATGCATAAAGGAATAAATATTTCAAAATGATTTTTTTTTGAATAATTATTATTTTAATAAATTTTAATTATAAATCAAATTTAATAAAAATATTGGTGTTTTTAAACATTTATATATTAGATATCACATTTATTATGTTCCAACCGCTATTGCACCCGCTGGTCAACCAGTCGTAAACCTCCCGCAAACGCACCAATTTTAAACCGCTAAACCTGTCGTTCAAAACACTTAATAACGCTTGAAACCGCAATCGCCCGCTTCTGCAATCTCCCGCAACCGCAATCGCAACAACAACGTTTGAACCAATCAGGCCCTTAAAACATCAATTTTAGATGACTTAAATTTTTAACATTAAATTTGATTGACCAAACAAAAAAACACATAACTTTAAATCCAATAATTAAGCATTGTGTTATTTGGTAGTTAAATATTATTCATTAGTGACAAAACGACTTCAAATGGAAAGTCATATGAGAATATGACTTCTAGCTGCTTCTGATCTATCTTTAGTTTTACTGTAAAAAGAGGCACAATTAGGATTTGATATGATCAGCGTTTTCTCACTTTTTACTGTAAGAATATAGTTTTACTCCTGTACACGATTTCGTAAAAAAGCAACTTCGAAATTGAATTCCTTACGTTATCACTTATCAATATACTAGAAATTGTTTTAGGTATTTTTGGAACTCAGCTATTGGTTATATTTTTTTAATAACCGTAACAGAATAGCTGCCGAAAGAAAAAGGAAAAGAAATCCTTAATACCCGTAAACATTTTCCCGCCTAAAAATAACAAAGAAGAAAAATGTCATTTTAATCTTAAATTTTTGAATTTATGACATTTAAACTATTGATTTTGATTTAGACATTTAAAACATCAATTTTGGTATAAATTTTTGTTCACTTAAATTTTAAAACATTAAATTTGATTGACCAAACAAAAAAATTCACAACTTCAAATCCAATACTGAACATTGTGTTATTTGGGCCTTAAATGTTATTCATTATTGACAAAATGACGTTGTTTGGATAAAATATTTAGTTTAGAAAAATGTCATTTTAAAACATAAACTTTCAAGTTAAAGCCATTTAAACCATATACTTTAATAGATGTCATTTCAAACATCAACTTTCATTAACTAGAGTTTTTTAGACATTAATTCCGTCAACCAAACTAAATTGAACATGACGTTAAGTCTGCTAAGCAAAGCCACACATCAAAATGTTCAAATGTCATTAAATATGCATATACTTGTATTCTGGGACACATCCTATTGATTGTAAATAATCAAGGGATACTTACATTTTTTAAGGAAACCTTTTTATAATTTAAGGTGTTGAATACCAAATATCTTTGTGGACTAAGTTTATAGAGTAAACCATTTTTTGGTTTTATTTCTGGAGAAATAAGCTGAAGAGACGACAAAAGCAGTATACTCTCCGATAACAGAGTTAAGAGATCCATGAAAGAAACAAAGGTATAATACTCTGTTGATCCATATTTCCTCTAACTTGTTTTCTCATTTGATTTACTTAAATTGGTCTTTATAATCATAAGAGAAGTCCATGACAACTTGGCGCAGCGTGTACGTGCTGAAACACGCTTGATGATCTATGTAATCAATGTCTCTTCATATTGGCTCGTCTGAGTCAATCTAGTTTTTTGTTTGTTGTTGACTAAAATAAAATTTTAAAAAAGAGAAGTCCATGATGCCATAAGAATGAGTTGAGAAATATTTCATTTATTTTTGATTATCAGGGACAACCTTCGAAATCGAGACCAAATGAATTTGGAAGTAGATCTGATGAGATAAATGGTAGGAGACATGAAACAAATCCAAAGAAAATGGTAAAGAACCTGAACTATAAACTTATATACTTTGTCTTATTATGATGACACAAGGGTCTCAATAAGATAATTTTCAGGAGAATGAAGACTCGGGTTTTGGAGTAAGCGAAGAGGGTCAGATCGCTGGTGCCGAATATTCAGATGCAGAGTCATACACGAGAGATAATCTGAAGAAAAGAGTAAGTGATGTTGAGATGCAAAGGAGAAGCCATGAAACAGAGTGGATACTATGGCAAATGGTTAAAAAAACTAAGGTCTCACGCAATAAGGCTTTGTTTGCTTACATTTTCTTTTGGATTTTGATACCCTCAGGCTAGAACTGCGGATTTGAGAGAAAGGGAATCCAAAATGATGCTTGATGAAAGAACTCATGGGATATATGAACATGTGTTATCGAGTGCGTATCCAACTCGTCCAGGTGAAAAAGTTTGTGCGTTTTATCAAACACATCGTCTGTGTGGTTATGGAAGCGAGTGTCGTTTCAATCATCCTCCTCTACATGTAAGAAAGAAAATTATCTATTAATTTTGTTGAGTATTATAAATTGCAATTCTCATTGTTCCTTATAGCTTTTCTACATCTTCTTAATTGTATTCCTTTACTACAAACAGGAGCTTTCAAAAATGATTGGTCAGAAGCCGGATTGTAAGGTACACTTTTTGGAATTCTGCTATCATTTCAAATCTGGTTAGTTTGATTGGTTGTTGTGGTATGACTACATTATAAGATGGTGACTTTGTTCTGCCTTGATGCATTTGTTAAATTTGGGCTTCCAAGTAAAAACCAATTGGCAATTAGTGGATTGGCTTTAACCATTTATATATTAATGATAGTCCCTCTAAACTTCCGATGTGGGATCTTAATTAAGACGCCTCCTCAAGATGATAAATCCATCTCGAACCATAATAAAACCCCTTCTTAGGCTCCCTACTTGGGTTAACAAGAGGCATGTACGTATCCATTTTTCTAGGTCCACCAGAATTTGAACCTTGGCTCTGATACCATGTTAAATTTGGGTTTATCTTGGGCTTCCAACTAAAAACCAATTGGCAATTAGTGGATTGACTCTAACTCTTTATATACTAATAATAGTCCCTCTAAATTTCCGATGTGGGACTTGGATTGTATCCGAACAGCATTCCACTTAAGCATAGCGTCTATCTAGCAAAAGTTTTTTTCTAGTTTTGGTAACTTATTTACGTCAAACTGCATAATATATAGTTTTTTTCTAGTTTTGTCTTTGCTTGATTTGAAATATTCACCATTGTTATTTTAATTTTTTGAAATGATGTTTTCCAAACAACTTCTTTTTCTATATGCATTTTGGTCGTAGTTTTTTAAGAGAGGAGCTTGTCGGAAAGGTTCAGATTGTCTATTCTATCACCCAAAGGAAATGGATGTTGGAGAACAGGTAAATTCATCACGAATACTAAATTATTCTTAGCAACGATTTCATGAAATGTGAGATATAGACTAAAATGATTTTCCAAGGCGAGAAGCCATGACCATATTAGTTTTAGTTTAACGTTTTGTTTAAATTTGATTCTTAGGGTAGAACTCCGAGTTTGAAACCTAATGATTCAGAGAGGAGGTACAAAACAAAGTCAACATACTGGCAAGAGAAGAGGGTAAGGAAACAAAACCAGAAGAAAGAAGATTTTGGATTTGGAATTAACGAAGTGGGTCAGTTTCGTGATCACCAAGGCTCTAACAAGGACGCGCAAGGGATTCAGCTACAACAAAGACATAAAGATGTTGAGATGAGGAAGAGGGTAAAGATACTAAGTTCTTACATAGTTATATTGTATTTGTTTGATTATAACGTTTTCTTTTGATTTCGATTCTCAGTCTAGAACTCCGGTTCGGAGAGCCAGTGAATCAAGAGAAAGGTTTGGAGGTAGATCACCAAGACGCCATGAGTTGGGATATTTCAAGTGTGCAAGGGTATAGAAAATGAATAACATGATTGTGATGTTCTCAATTTATCCTACTAATCTCAGTTACTTTATGATCCCGAGTCATTTAACTTAGCTCGTTGCTTTTCCTTCAAAACAAATATGGTAGGATTTTCAAATGAATTGCATCAAAGTTCAAGACAATCTTCAGAAACTAAGTATGGGGAACATCAAGAGGCAGAGGGGAGAGGTTCAAGAAAATTTAAAACAACCGAGGTTTCAGGTAAAAAACCTAAAAATCTAGTTATGTTTCTTTGTTATTTTTTATTGTGAGTTTTTATTTGATTTTATGGTTCGGATCTACTTTTCTAGGACATATCAGATAACTACAATGTAGATGCTCAACAGAATCGGCAAGAAAAAAAGAAAAACATTGAAAACGAGAGAAGAGTAGCTCGTTTGAGAATTGAACAGGTATTTAGTTGAATCATCTACAAATAAGATAATTGGTGTTTGTTTTTTTTTCAACGTATCACTTCCATGACAAAAAATTCTCATGTGAATTATTATTATTTATTTTCTTAGATCCGACCCACAGCTTTGTTTGACGAGTGGAGCCGACCCAAAGAATTGATGATAAACATGGGGTTTACAGTAACTTAAATAAACATGTTTATAAGTTTGAAACACAGTAAATTAATATTTAATATCAAAATAAACATGTTTATAAGTTTTGTTTCTTTTGGTCAGAAGACATCGTATGTTAAGTCATATATTTAAACTATTTTATATTATGTCATAAGAGAATTGGTTTAATTATTAAAACTATTAATGCATAATTAAATATGTCATGGTACATATTAGCATGTGCAAGTATAATGTTGCATAATGTCATAATGATTTTGCTATTTAAAATGGTGTTAGGAAATATCTTTGTCCGTTAAATCGAACACAACTCTTTTAGAATTTAGAGTTTAATTTAAATTAATTACAGTTTTTGCCCAACAAACTTATTAAAACATATTTTAATGTTAAATCTAAACTCCTTTTTAGTCGGTATTTTTTCTCTGACCGAAATCGATTGTACTTTGAAATTAAAATTAAGTCAACTCACTTATTTCAGATATGTTAATTCTTAAGCCACTTAATCAGTGTACCATCATCCTAGCCACACACAAATCTTCACCAAAATAATAGAAATGATGTTGTCATGTTGACATTTTTAACAAATGTACTCTTCTTTTAATTATATAGAGATTAAAAAAAAAAAACCTTCCGAGAGAATCCTTGGACCGAGATATAATTTGGTCAAAATCCCTAATTAGAATTTTCCCGCCAGACTTGTGAAAAATAGCCATAGAAATACACACCTCCTCGATACAGTCACAGGCTCTCCTGAAATGTTCTCGTCAGGGCGAAATTAGGGTTTCATTTTCCAGAATACGAACAGGAAGGGGAGGGAGGAAATGGGTATTCAAGGGCTTTTGCCGTTGCTGAAATCGATAATGGTACCGGTTCATATCAAGGATCTTGAGGGTTGTATCGTCGCCGTTGATACATATTCATGGCTACACAAAGGAGCTTTATCTTGTAGCCGAGAGCTCTGCAAGGGCTTACCCACCAAGAGGTTCGTCTCTCTCTCTCTCTCTGTCCCTTCTCTCCAAATACTTGATGAATCCCAGATGTAGATCGATTGGTTTTTTTGTTTTCCCCCAAATTAGAAACTGGGTTTCTTTGTCTCGATGTGTATTGTCCCATTTTCGTTAAACCCACTCTGAAAAATCAAACCTTTTAATGTTTGATGGACTCTCCGATCTCAATCTCTCGAGGATGTTCTAGAAGTCTCAGCAGAAGCCTAGTAGGGTTTATAGATTGAGATTTTCGTTTAGACGTTTAGACATGATTGATTAAGTTTAGTTATGGTGTTTCCTGTCCATTTCTCGTAGGATAATTGACACAGTGATTCATGTTTGCTAAACCAAAACTTAATTGTCATTTCTTAAGTTGCTGGAAGGGAATTAAATTTGACAGTAGTATTCATTAAGANTCTCTCTCTTTATCTTGGAGCCAGATGTAGATCGATTGGTTTTTTGTTTTCCCCCAAATTAGAAACTGGGTTTCTTTGTCTCGATGTGTATTGTCCCATTTCAGTTAAACCCACTCTGAAAAATCAAACCTTTTAAATATTTGATGGACTCTCCGATTTCAATCTCTTGAGAGGCCTAGTAGGGTTTATAGATTGAGATTTTCGTTTAGACATGATTGATTAAGTTTAGTTATGGTGTTTCCTGTCCATTTCTCGTAGGCTCAAAAACGCAATTGACACAGTGATTCATGTTTGCTAAACCAAAACTTAATTGTCATTTCTTAAGTTGCTGGAAGGAAATGAAATTTGACAGTAGTATTCATTAAGATCTGTTTCTGGTTCTGGTTTTGTAGAAGCTAATGTGTTTACTGGTTTCTTTCAGGCATATTCAATATTGTATGCATAGAGTGAATTTACTCCGCCATCATGGAGTGAAGCCTATCCTGGTTTTTGATGGAGGTCCGTTACCGATGAAACTAGAACAAGAGAATAAGCGTGCTAGGTTTGCAAAACATTGGCTATCTAGTATGTTTGTTTCTGGTTTATCATTGAACAAGTTTCACACCAAGTCCACTTGTTTTCTAAGTTCAGGTCTAGAAAGGAAAATCTTGCACGTGCATTGGAGCATGAAGCAAATGGAAACTCCTCTGCTGCTTATGAGTGCTATTCGAAGGCTGTTGACATTTCACCTTCTATTGCACATGAGTTGATACAGGTAACAGTGGATAACTTGTATTCTTCTCCATTTAATAAAGATTTTATGTTTCTCCTTAATTTCTTTGTTTTGCATCTCTTTGATCTGAAGTTTCTCTACCATTGTAGGTTCTGAGGCAGGAGAATGTAGACTATGTTGTTGCTCCTTATGAAGCTGATGCGCAGATGACATTCTTAGCTATTAATAATCAAGTTGATGCGATTATTACTGAGGATTCTGATCTCATACCTTTTGGCTGCCCAAGAGTAAGCTTTCTGTTACACTTTGCATGAGATATTTCTGTTCATCAGTATTTCCACTTCTTTACTGATAGATATACTGTTAATTCCTTGTCGATCCCGGTGTATTACCATCAAAACTTCAGTTGCTTATCTTTATGTCACAGATCATTTTTAAAATGGACAAGTTTGGTCATGGTGTTGAGTTCCAAGCCTCCAAGCTACCCAAAAATAAAGATCTCTGTCTTTCGGGATTTTCAAGCCAAATGCTTCTTGAAATGTGCATATTAAGTGGCTGCGATTATTTGCAATCACTTCCAGGAATGGGACTCAAAAGAGCTCATGCTCTCATTACGAAGTTCAAAAGCTATGACAGGGTATACATTCTCTTTCTCACTTGATTGTGTCTTACAAAAAGGAATTAGGTAAAGCAAGAGCATGATTAGTTTAAAAGTGGATACTTTGCCACAAATTCATTAAAAACTAGCTTTAGATTTTCCGGCATCAATCTATGTAACTAGTTTTGGAAAGAGTTTACTTGTTGATATGTTGCTAGTTTGCTTTCAGGTAATTAAGCACTTAAAGTACAGCACAGTTTCAGTTCCTCCTGGTTATGAAGAGTCATTCAAGAGAGCTTTACTGACTTTCAAGCATCAACGTGTCTATGACCCAAAAACTGAAGATATTATGCACTTGTCTGGCTTTTCTGATAACCTTGGTGAAAATTCAGATTTTGTTGGCCCATATCCTTTGATACAAGTATTTTTGATATTACGCCTCCATCTATTAAAACTGATTAAGGAACATTTAAATGGATTTCTTAACACTATTCACATTAATGCCACAAGATATTGCTAAAGGTATAGCACTAGGCCAGCTTGATCCATTCACACAGTTGCCATTCCAGGTAATGAATTGACTTCTCTCTATTTCTAATATCTCCCCCCTCTTTCCCTCCTGGAGATGTTTTATTGATTCATTGTCTTGTTTTCTTAAACGAATAGGCTGAGAGTGTTACTCCTAAATTGACTGTTGATGATATGTCCCGTCCCAAAAGTTTCAAACCTGAAATTCTGAAGAAAAAGCTTGATTTGCCAGTCCAGAAAAATCTTCTCACGAAGTATTTCTGTATCCTTCAATGTTACCTCCATATTTTTCATTTTTTGGCAGTTTATTACGTTTGGAACTTGGTTCCCTTGGTTTAGTAGGATTTTGTTTTGATCAAGTATATCCTGTACATCTTTAAGAGTCATAATAGCTGTTGAAACTGATAAATATTTGATCTGCTCTACTTGTTCTTCACTTAACATCTGAAAGGCTTTGCATCGATTGAGGCCAAAAGGAAATTCAAGGCTCCTAGGATATCACCAATGTCTCTAACCCCAACTGATGAGTCTCCAAGCACTCCTGAGGATAACACACCAGATGTAGATGCTCTTTCAAGTCAGACAACAAATGAATCCCCGGGTTATAGCTTTGTAAGTAACTGGAAGAACCACATTTTAACTCTCGAAAGTCGTAGCACAAGCTCTAATATCTGTTTCTTTAGGGTGAGAATGCATGTGCTAGCAAAGTTGCAGAGAAAAGAGTTTCACCCGACAACGGTACAATTGCTTTCATTTCCACAACTGACAAAAATTATACCCTTAAATTTCTATCCTTGCTCATTTTTATGTGTCACAATCTTGAAGATGCAAAGGAAAGGAATCAAAAGGACCGTGATCATAAGTACGTCAAGGAGGAAGTGGCGAGACCGAAGATAGATAGTTTGAAGGTTGTAGTAAGGAGCAAGTATTTTAAGCACAAGCAGGAAGACAAAAGTCTTAAACAATCGATCCCATGTCTCAATGATTGCTCTGTGATTGGTCAGAAAAAGACTGTTAAAAATGTGATAAACATGTCAAGCGCCTCTATAAGAGAAGAGGGTGACAGAGCTATAGCAACAAGTCCATGTTTCGATCATGAGCGAATCTACAACGGTCATGTAGATGCCAAAGAAGCGAGTTTTTCTGCCATGAATGAGGTGGCTGAGAGAACAACAAACATCCACAAGATAGACCATCAGATCGATAAAGATGAACAGAACCCATCCATTGAGATCCGTTCTGCCTTTAGTACTCCCGAGAATGTTATACCTCTCTCTTCCTTTGCTACTAATAGTTTTCATGGAGCTGCAACAGGGAAGAGAAAGCATGACTCAGATGAATATCTTCAGAAGGTTAGATAGAATTGTTCTGTTAGCCCATATCCATTTTTTCCTATCATTTGTTCAAGCCATTTATTAAGTTCTCTAACCATTTCAGGAAAATTTGAGTTCCAAGCACATGCGCATGGATGAAACTGATACTGGTAATTATAGAAAATCCTGCTCGCTAAATACTTGTATCTGTATAATTGTTATATAGGCACTGAGATCTTTGGCTATATCTGTTTTTGTGGCCTGTACTAACCTGTAAAAGTTCTAAACGCAGAAACATCATCTGAAACCAACGATGTTGAGAAGTTTGGATCAAACATATCACATATTGGGCATTACTCAGAAATAGCAGAGAAATCAGTGGAAAAATTTGTCTCAGCTATATCATCTTTCAGATATTCTGTGTCCGGCTCTCGTGCTAGTGGTCTCCGTGCACCTCTCAAAGATATCCGCAACACTTGTCCATCTTCTAATGGGTAAACATTTTGACATCTCAAAGTTTACTATCTTCAATAGTTTATGGTGATTGATTCAAATAATCTCAGAGAGATATGTTTGTTTTCTTGATTTCGTTTTGTCACAAAAAGGTTGTTATCTCCTAAACCAGACTTCAGCAAGTTTGGTTATACGTCAAACAACCAAGACACGATAACAAAGTCAAGACGATTGTGAGCTCAGATTTGTAAGTTAACCATCTCTTTAGGGCCACATGTTAGAGCTTTGGCTGTGGAATCAACTTCGTGGTCGCAATGATATTGTTGTTGTTTTGATGTTGTTTGTATCTGTTAGCTTTTTTACTGTGCATAACATTTTCTTGTAATACATTCTTTACACAACAATTTGATTGATTGGTTCATAAATGAAACTTGTGTCATTTCTATGAAAATTATTAGACTTTTTACTTTTAAATATATATCTTGAGACATAAGTACATTACTGAAGATCACTTGCATAAAGTGAAAATTGCAGAGATCCAAAAGCAATGGTGTGCAAGCAAATGCAATAAATGTTATTTTGGGGCCAAACCATAGAAGATAGATAGAGCTTTCAAGAGATTTATTGAGAAAAAGACAAGCTAAACTTCTTCTGTATCAAATGATTTAGGATTGTTTGTTTGCACACGTAATAAATTTTTAGGGGAAAAACTTGTGGCGAAAAAGGTATGCACGTGAACTCAGAAAAGAACATATCATATGTATTTGAGTCCAATCAGATTCTGACAGTTTGGATCATCAACTCGAAGTTTCTGTTTTTCTTACACACGTGGTCCTGTTGTACTTCCACGTCATCTCACTTTATTTTTGGTGTCCTTTTTTCCCTCTTCTTAATTGAGTAAAACGATTAGTAATTCTTTTTTTTTTTTAACGCCAAAATCATTTTAGTAATTTACACAAACGTTATATAAAATTTTATGTTATAATACTTGTTGTTTTATGACCAAAAAAAAAATAAATAAAAAAAAAAATATCTGTCGTTTTACATTTTTAATGAAAATATTTAATAAATATTTCAATTTTATCTAACTATTTTAATATTTTAACTAATCAAAAAATTAGAAAATAAACTAATAAAAAAATAAAAGAAGTATATTTTTACTAAACATATTATATATACCGTATATACCTCTAAATATATTTGGGATGGATATATATGATTTACTTTTCAAATAACTGAAGATTTTTTTTTCTTTTCTCAAATAACAAAACGTTTCCTTCTTACGCTATACGTTGAACACTTGTTATTTAACACATTAGGGTCATGAATCGTTGTTATTCACGCTATAATTGTATAAAACTTTCTAGGTCTTTTCCTTTTTTTATTAAATGACAGACAAGAAGAATTTTATGCAATTATAGTGTGACTTATTATTATTTTCTTGTCGGTTTTTATTTATAAAAACGCCTGATTATAAGAGAACTAAGCTGCCTAATCTGAGACCGGGACCGGGCATGCTAGATTTGAATACTATACAATCTCTCTGTTAAAGTATAAAAAACATTACTATAGTATCGCAATACGAATGTGAAAAACAAGCTTAAAAGTTAAAATACTATAATGTATATATTACATAATTTAGTCAGTAAGAAAGGTAATGGATAAGAACATGGCTAGATGCATTGTGCCGTCGGCTGATAATCATGTCATCATGTGTCAAAGTATATCCGCGGGACACTTCCAAAGGGATGGCTAGTCAGTACCTTTTTTTCTTTCAATGATAAGTTCTTAATTATTAATCTCCATATGCCTATTTTTATAAAGATATAATTAATTATTTACTATATCACTGTATGTTTGATTAAGAACAATACAAGGAATTTGTTTTGGAATAAACTCGATACTATTTATCAAGTTGGTGTTTGTTGACTATCAAGTTTTTATTTTACTTCTGCATCTCCGTACCAATTTCATTATATATACGGTTTGCTAATTAAAATATACAGAAGAACTAGTCGGATTATAAACTAGATAGACCGTAAGGTAATTTAATATATAATGAGATGAATTTACTTGACCAAGTCATTTTTGCTCTCAAACAAGTGTATTTAGAAAACCACAGTTCCAAACGATTCACTACTTAACCCCCAAAAAAACATACATTCACTACATTACCAAATACCTAAAATTTCCTATTATTCTAAATAAACGTCTGGACTTGGGTCTAGAATCTTCAAATTATTACCAAAAAAAAAAGCTTGGTGTATAATAATAATAGACTAGAGTTAAATAAAAATAATGCAATTTATTTTTCGCGAGTTGATATCACCGGCAAAGAAATGTCTCTTTCTAGCTATCTCTCTTAATCAATTACAACAGAACAGCTGGTTCTGTTCGTCTTTTGTCCTCATCTTCATTACAGGAGAAAATAATAATATTCCAACCCCCCTGCAGAGATCTTCATTATACGAGTTTATACCATTCATAACTTATAAAATAAACTCGAATGATTCAGCACAAAAGATGATTTGATCAAAGAACGAATAATTATATTAATCAAAAGTAAAACTTAATGTTTTTTCTTTTCTTTTTTTTCTATTACAGAAGAGAATCAAAATTAAGAATAAACAAGGAAATAAATGTTCTTTTTCTTTTTTGACATTTTCCTTTGACATTCAATTAAAAATCAAACTAAAAAAAAAAACAGTTCCGAGAATCGCTGATTTCTTCCACTAAAAGTAAAAATTAAAATTGGAAGATCGAAAAAAATATAAATAAAAAAATCCGAAACCGGTCCGGTCCAAATAATTCAAGCTTCCAAAAATCCGGTTAACCTGAGAACCGAATTACGAACACGGCTCAGATCTCGTCCTTTAAGAGTTCTTCCGTTACCTGTACAAACGGAGAACGCCATTTGACCTCCTTCCACCCTCCGTCCAACTATCAAATGCGGCGGTACCATCCTCCTCCCTCCGTCGTCATCCTCATCATCGGACGACGACGAATACCTCCTCATCATCGGTATATTCATCGGAACCGAAGTCGAGAACGGTGATGGCAACGGCGTCGTTTTGCTCCTTATTGATTTGTTCTTGCTCCTCACTCTCTCAGAGTTTTCCCGGAAACCCACCGGACGATTCTCTTTCTCGTTCCCATCCTCTCTCCGACGAATCGGAAAGTAGTTATCAGAGAAAATAACCTCAGATTCGTCGAACTCTTCCGACATTTTCAAGAACTCAGATGTTAAACTTTTTAAAAAGGGTTTTTGTAATAAATAATGTAATATAGGGTTTATGAAGAATTAGAGATTTGTGGATTAAAGAGAGAACAGTAAGAAGAAGAAGAGAAATGTGAAGGGTTTATATAGATAAAGGAAACGTAGAGAGTACTCAAGTTTTATTATTATTTACATTTTTGTGTATTTATGTGATGATGTCATCATAGTGGCGTTGAGTGCGGACCCCGCTTTATTTCTATAAAAACCAATCAATTTTTTATTTTCCTTTTTTTCTTTTATAAGAATTTTTGTTTTGTCTTATCTATATATCTCTGTAATGTAATAAGATCGACGACTCTTATTTATTTTGCCTAACTATTACATTGGACAAATCTTATCCGTATAGAAATGTTGATTTGTAGAGTCATTGGTTTATTATTTCGATTAGAAATATAGGAAGGTTGAAATAATTAATTAGTTGATGAAAACATTTTGGTAAAGAAGAAAATTCGTTTTCCAAAATGTAAATATTATTACATACTACTAATTAAAAGATTGGGATTTCAAAAGGTGCGTTTTCCAAAACTTCCAGTCAAAGTGATACATTTATTTTATATTTTCAGTAATTTCATACTAATTTATTAGATAAATCATTTTCGTCAAGATTGTTTTTTGATTGAATCAAGACATCCACGACACACAAAAAAAAAATACCAATCAAGTTCTGATAATGCTATGTTAATACTTAATTACAACTCCTTTATAATACTAATCATCCCATCCGAATAAGAAAATACGATAACACGACTCATTCAATTTTCAATTTCAGAGGACCTTTTTTTTTTTTTCACAAAAGGGTAATTTTATTAAACCCAAGAGAAAGATCTCAGGTCTGTAACATCCAAACCGATTACAAAGTAAAACAGAGAGATTACATGGTACAAGAGAGAGATTACAACAGAGAGATTATAAGATACATCTAAACTTACTATTAAGAGTTAACTACCAGATCTAGGGATTAATATAAGCTTCATCAAAAAATTACAGGAGCTAAGATGATTTTAACTTCGAATCCACAAGCCTAATCTTTTAAGTGCCATCTCGCTTCACTCTGCATAACTAATAGCGTTAAACCATAGGCCATCATGCCTATCGTAAGGGAGAACATATTCACATCAAAAGTTAACTTGACAGAACTGAAAGGAGTGATCAAGGAGGGTTAGGTGTTTGATGATTAGCTTCTCTGTCATGGTCCGGAAAACTTGCTCTCTTCTTCATTGGGAGTTCCTTCTTTGGGTTAACATTCAGTCTTCTTTTTGAGCATTCTCCTACTTCATACTTAGACTGCATCTTGGGAGGAGATCCTCCTTCGAGATTTGATCCAATGGACTCATCTTTGCCCGAGAGCTCAAAGTGGGGAAAGACTAAGGCAAAGTAAGGACCTGCTCGTTTCTTGGGATGAGGAGGTTGGCTCTCATGAACGAAGACGGGAACTTGAGCAACAGGACTTGATTGTTGGGAGATAGGGGCTGAATCCGGATCCTCGATTCCATCATTTATCCATTGATGAGCTTGATCATCTTGGTTGTTGTAATGATGTGGATTGGTAGGCTCAAAGGGGCATCGAGAGGTAGGGTGCATAATCCTGCAGCAATTAGTACATATTTTTTCCATCTTCTTGTACTGAAATCCTAGCATGGCTCTGTCACCTGTTTGAAATCTCACCCTTCTAAAAAACCTAAAGCGATCAGTTATGGAAACCCTGATTTTCACTCGGAGGAATGAAATCTGGTTGGTAACTGAATCTTCAAAGTCCACCTGCACTAATTCCCCTAGGGATCGAGCTATTCTGCGTATAGTTTTAGCAGAAACATAGGAGATAGGAAGACCCCTGATTTGAACCCAAAGATCTAAAGAGGTTAAGAAATCCAAACGAGGTAAGTCATCCCACCTTTGCAAGGCAACAAACCATCTATGAAAGCTCCATGATTCCCGACGTAGTACTGATGTCAGATCTCTTTCAGACTGGAATCGAAACTGGACAAAACGGTCATCGAGAACTCTGCCATGAACCGAAGATGCTAGTCCCCATGCTGTAGGAAGGTTAGCCGCCACTTCAAACAGATTCTGATCCACAGGATTAAGTGGTCGAGCTATCAAGCTAAGCCTGTTACTTGCTAGGACATCTTCGTAATCTGAGTTTGGGATAAGGAGCTCTGGATCTTCTCTCCCTAGTGCTAAATTTTGAATCTCATCCCAAAGATCTTTCTCCATTTGTTTTTCTAAGAAGGAAAATGATGAGGTTTGATAACGATAGTAAATGCTATATATAAGAGAGAGAAGGGTTGAGAAGGAAAAAAGAAGTGGTAATAAAATTTTAAGTATATTGCAAAAGTTATCCAAACCGCAGAATCAAGGGAGATAATATCTACTACAGTAGAAACAAAAAGATTGAAAGTTGCGAGATAAGATGAAAAGAGGATAAGTGAAGGGAATCAGATAAAGTCAACGCATTGAGAAGAAAAAACTGGGAAGAGACAAAAAAACGTCTATCAAACCTCTTCAGAACAATTAGTCTTATACCAAATCAAACCTAGCAACCAAGGGGGACCTATGTGTTTTTCGTTTCTTCTAAAGCAAAAAGGTTGTTAAGCCACCTGGGAGGACCCATAGCTACTACGACTGGAAGAAAGATTTTTGAATTGCACTACGGGCAATAAGAGTAGCTCCTTGATTAGAATGTGGATGTGCATCCTCCATTTTCTACTCTTTTATGAAGCAGAGACTTCTTCTAATTTCCGATGCATAAAACTGGAAAAAAGGCCATTCTTGAGAACAATTAATTGCGTTGATCATTTCAGAAGCTTCTAATGAAAAGATCACCTGGTGGATATGATGATTAACCATACTATCAATAGCCCATATGATACTTTGTAATTTGGCATCCAACAAACTGGTAATATTAGAGAATGAACGTCGACTATGCATCATCACTTTGCCGTTCCAATCTCTTAAAACCCAAGAAAAGCCCCCTGTTTGAGTAGTTTTGCACCATGCCATTCCGATATTACATTTCAGGCAGGAGTTAGGAGGACTTATCCAATCCGGGGATTCTTTTCCTCTATTAAAGACTTTGGAACTAGCCTGTCGAGTTTCCAAACCTTGAGCATTAACCCATAATGTTGCTTCCTCTCTTATTTTGAAAACCAAAATCAGTATATCCTCTTATTTTCCTTCAAAAAAGAATTCATTTCTGTGTTTCCATAGGTACCAAAGTATTCAGGAAAAGCTTTGTCTAATATAATTGGGGATTTGCTGATTGTTATCTATAGAGAGCAAATATGATATATTGGCATATTCAGAGACCTGATTAAAACCTTCTTCAGGGATAGGAATCTCCGATAACGCCCATACTTGTTTGGCAATGGAACAAGAAAAAAGCACATGGTTGATAGATTCTTTTTCCTGTCCACAAAATTAACATCTCAGATATTTGCTCAATCCTCTACTTTCCAATCTCTCTGCCACAACAAGAGCTCCACTTAAGGCTCTCCAAATGAAGTTTTTGATTTTTGGAGAGGTATGTAGAGACCACACCTGGGTTTTTAGATCGTTGAGAGAGGGTCTCATTTCTGCTTCAAAAATCAGATTCGGTTTATTCAATTGGCTTGCTAAAGTGTACCCTGTTTTGACTGAAAAATCTCCATTCTTAGTGTGTATCCAACTCCAAAAGTCTGACTTTGATATTACTGGGTGATTCACTAAAATAATAAACACGTCTCCGGGATAAAATAATTCCTCTAATGCTCTTTGATTCCAAGTTCTCGTGAACGAGTTAATTAAAGTAGATACCTTCAAATCCAGATTAATGAAAATATTTTTCATTAAAGGAATTCGTCTTCTTCCATCTTCTAAGAGCCACAGATCAGTCCAAACATAAGTATTTTGACCATTGCCAATCATTCTTTTGATCCCTTTCAGCAGAAGTTCACGACCATGAAGAACACTTCTCCAAATGTAAGAAGGTCGGTAACCCATTACTGCTGTTAGTATTTGATTGTTATCAAAGTATCTGCTCTTCATAACCTTAGCGAACAAACAGTCAGGGTTTTGTAAGATTCTCCATGCTTGCTTAGCTAATAATGCCTGATTGAAAGCCTGCAGATCCTTAAAATCTAGTCCTCCTTGATCTTTCATTAAGCAAAGCTTATCCCAACTTATCCAATGAATCTCTTTCTTATGTTCCATTGAATTCCACCAGAAAGTAGACATTGCGGAAGTAAGTTTTTGACAAGTTGTAATAGGAAGCTTAAAACATGTCATCGCATATACAGGCAAAGCCAGAGCAACTGCTTTCAGAAGGATTTCCTTTCCTCCTAAAGATAGAGTACGATCAAACCATCCTGAGAGTCTAGATTTCAGTGTATCATAGACATAGTCAAGCATATCTACCTTTGATCCACTAAAGCACTCTGGAAGACCTAAATAAGATCCTGCACCCCATTTAGTGTCTTTATAGAGTTCTGAGTGTGCTGATCTACTTTTGAGCCAAAAGTTATCGAAGATTTGTTAACGTTAATCTGTTGACTCGACATGCACCATAAGACCGCAAGATACTTTGAAGGTTATTAACCTGGCAGAGAGAAGCTTTACAACTAAAGAGGCTATCATCAACAAAAAGGAGATGGTGGAGAGAAGGCCCAGAATTAGAAAACTTTATTCCTTGAATTGACCCATCAGTCTCGGCTCTATTCAACATGTGGGTAAGACCTTCAGTGCAAAGAACAAAGAGGAAGGGAGAGATAGGATTTCCCTGTCTCAATCCTCTTTGAGGGGAGATCATGCCAAAGGATTGATCATTTAGTAGGATAGAATATGTGACCGTGGTAACACCAAAACATAATCCACTGAACCCATCTATGATGAAACCCTAAGGCCAGTAACAATCTCCGAAGATAATTCCATTCCAATCTATCAAAGGCTTTGGACATATCAGATTTTATTGCCAAATATTCTGAAGAAATGGAGGGATGAGTTCTCAACGCATAGACCATTTCATGAGCTATTGAAATATTATCAGATATTAGACGTTTGGAGACAAAGACTGACTGAGTTGGGGACACTATTTCGGGTAAGAGTGGTTGCAGTCTCGAGGCTATGATCTTAGATATGATCTTATAAAGCACTGAACATAAGCTAATTGGTCTAAGATCTGACATTAGATTGGAATTCCTGACCTTAGGAATAAGACAGAGCTGTGTGTAGTTCCATTCAGTTGGGAAGATTCCTGTGTTAAAAAACTTTTGCACTTCCTCTGTAACTTGAGGACCGATGATTTCCCAGTAGTGTTGAAAGAACAGACCTGTCATTCCATCTGCTCTCGGGGCTTTAGTAGGGTTTATTCAAAAAACCGCTTTTTTGACTTCTCCACTAGTCACTTTGCTTATTAAAATTTCATTCATCTGGGCAGAAACTTTAGGATGAAAGTCGTGAAATAACCAATCGAAACTGCTTGGATTAGATGAGTGGAATAATTTGTTGAAGTAAGTGATAGCAACCTCTCCTTTTGAAGCCTCTGATTTTTTAATGTTTCCATTGGTATCCATTAAGGCATGAATTCTATTTTTTGATCTATTTGCTTGAACAGAGGCATGGAAAAATTTTGTATTACAATCTCCTTCCTGTTACCATTTTTCCCTACTCTGTTGACTCCAATAGGTCTCTTATTCTCTATAGGCTAGAAGCAACTGGTTCTTAAGACCATGAACATGGGAAAAGAAAGGAAAAGAGGAAGATTGTTCCTGTTCTAAAGCATGATGAAGCTGAGTAATTTTATCTAAAGGGTTGAATTGATTTTACTTTGTCCAATCACTTAAAGCATTTCTGCATCTTCGAATCTTATCCGAGACTGAAGAGATAGGAGAATTGTTGAACCAAGCGAGGGAGATAGCTTCTCTAACCAGTGGTTTATTTAATAAGCGTTTATCAAATCTAAAATTCCTTCTGCAAGGGTTATTAGAGGATAAAAGTTTGACAAAAACAGGTCTATGATCGGACCCTCTTTTTTCTAGAAAATGCTGATTAGAGGCTGGAAATAATTTAAAACAGGTTTTATTCCCAAAAACATCTATCTAATTTGCTCTGGATCCACAAGTCACTTCTTTTACCTCCCCAAGTGAAGCTCTTGCCATGAGAAGGAAGTTCAGTCATTTCGCAGGTTTTGAGCATGTCTGCAAAAGGTAAGAAGGAAGCCTCGCTTCTTCTAGGTCCTCCTATTTTCTTCCCATTGTTCAGAATTTCGTTGAAATCCCCAAGCATACACCAGCTTTCTTTTCTTGTTAAACCAATACGCATTAGTTTATCCCAAACTAATGGCCGGTAAGTAAACATCGGATCTCCATATACACACGAGACGAAGAAATCTAGTGAACCAAACTTAAGATGGAGGTCTAGAAGGTTCTTATCTACATAAAGGAAGGTGATATCAACACTGCTTTTCCAAAATAAAGCTAAGCCTCCACTTTTTCCTATAGGGTTGATAGTAAACACTCTATCATAACCTAACCATTCTTGGATATCTACCAAAACATTACTATTATGCATAGTCTCCATTAAAAACAAAATCTCAGGGAAATGATCTTTACGTATTTCCTTGAGACGAGGAATTGTCAAGTCTTGGAACCGTCCCAATCCTTGACAATTCCAGCTCATTATGCTCATTAGATTGTAGACGGTCCCTCAATTGGGACCATCTTTTGATTTGTGTTCTTGGCTACTTTGTGAAGCTTATTTTCTTCTACTGGACCTTTCCTTAATTTAATCCTGAATCTAAAGATAATTCAGAATTTATTGGAGGATAGTGTAGGGGGATACCTTTTTTGTTTCGTGCTGGCTTAAGAGATTTCTTCCTGGAGGAAGAATTTGCTTTTGCTGTTCCAGAAGTGCTAGCATCCGAGTTAAGAATATCGTAGACATAAGAAGAGGCTAACGGAACTTCATAAAGGTTTGTTGTGTCTGAAGGATCCCTTGGAAAAGTAAAAGGTAGGTTATTTTGAGGGTCCAAGGTCTGTTCTTGAGTTCTAAGTTGAGCTTCTGTTGAGTCTTCATACAACATGGGTAATACTGGATTGCTAATCTTTCGGATTGGAGGAGCCAAGTCTTGCTCAATTGGAAAGGACAGAGCCGGGGAAATAAAAGAGTCCAAGACCGTGGACCTATCATGAACTAAGTGTTGTAACTCTTTGCCCTGATATTCTTTTTGCTTCTGAAGAAACAGAGGGCACTTCTCTCGTTCATGTGTGAGACGCTGGCAGAAGTAGCATCTCTTCTGAATCCTTTCATAATCATATAAGATTGTAACAGCTTCACCAGAAGGAAGAACTATCACTTTGGATCTTCGAAGTGATTTTGAAACATCAAAAAGTATCTCCGCTCGAACAAAATCCTGATTCTGAGAAATTGATGGATCATAATCAAGCTGAATAATTGGTCCTGCGAATTCTGCAAATACCTTAATTGCTTCCCGCGTGTGATTTTTAACCGGTATATTGCGAATTTGTACCCATATTGGAATTGAATGGAGGTAGGCAGTCGTAGGTGATTCAACCCATCTAGCAAGGACGATTGCCCACTGATTATACGTATGCACCACCAGACTTAGTATCTTTTCCAAATCTTGTTCATACTTGAAGATAAATTGGAATTTATCTTTCGAAAGAGCCACTCTCCTAACCCTATCATAGATTAACCACTTCCTTGGCATATCCAAAACTATATCCGAAACATTTTGGCAATCAGGATTGAGAAGTCTACCCATTAAACTCATTAAATTTGTAGTCTTCGAAGAAAACTGAGGTAGATCCGGCAGACTAAATAGCTCATCTGCTTCCTCTAGTGACATGGCCTTAATCATGTTATCAATCGATTCAGACATACTTGAAGAAACAGAATGGATGAGAATTAGAAACCCAGAAAATACGAAATAATGATGTAAACAGGTGGGAAACTAAGAGGATAAGGGTGTTTTTCTGACAAAATATTTTTCTTGCAAGGATAAAAGACTTTAATACAGTAAGAGTATTCTAAGCCCAAAAAAAAAGAAGCTTTTTTCAGTTTCAGAGGACCTAGTCGGATCAAATATACAACAAAATACTTATAATATATATTATTTAGTTATTGAAAAAAACGAACAGATGGAAATACATGGGGGAAAAAAACAACTTAGGGATAGATATTGAAAAGTATTAACAAAGATGGAAACTTTGAATGATGCTTTTGAAGTGTTTAACTGGAAAAAGAAGATATGTGTGCGCGTACTGACAAATCAATCTCCGTTTCTTGTGGCCCACGTTTTGTCTTTCACATTATTTTTTAAATTATTTCAGTCATATTTTTAGCCAAACATAAAAAAACTAAATAATCAATTCTTAGCGTGAATGCTTTGAAATGTTTTTGGCAGTGGTCCAGTTTACGTAAATCTTAATACGAAACGACAATGTAGTTTATTTTTCAATGTATTTTAGAAGGGGAATTTGATGAATAAAAACGATATTGTAGTGAAATTATATACTAGGTTAATATTTTAATTATTTGTTCTTTAATTTCTACTTTCCGTTTTTCATTTATGTAAGCTTTAGCTTGATATGTTGATGTTTTTTTCGCTGTCGTCATTTACTTCACCTTATATGTTAATTTCAAAACCTCAAGAGAAATTTATAATTGCTTTGTTCCAATGAAATGTATAGTATTTGACAATATGTTAATAAATAATAAACGGCATGGGCGATCCGTTTTGTAATGTAACTAAACAAGATTCTTTACGTGCTCAACAATGACGACATCACGGGGTTTTGTTTCTAACCTACCCCATCTCTTTCCAAGCTTTCAAACTCATATTATAAGGATACATTGTATCTAACTAGTCTGTTAGATGAATAGAAAAATATCATAACCTAATATTAGATGTAAGATAATGCTAAATATCATCACCTAATGTTAAATTAGGAAGGTTGGGCTATAAAATTCTTATCTAAGAATTTTTTTTTCTCTTTTAATAAAAAAATTATCATTACATTTAAGCTAAATCATGTAATATAATGATGAAAGAGATAGAAAGAACAGACTCATAAGATGAGAGTTTTTTTTTCTTTCTAATGTTACTATTGATGGTGTGAAGTATTCAATTCTCTACACCAATTGTAATTTTGAAATTTGTGAAACACAAAGAAAAATCACAAACTATTTTTCAAGTTTTGCTTATGTACAAATATTATAAATGGTATATATATACGGTGGAATCATATTCAAACAAATGTGAAAATGAAAAGGTTACATAATCATATTCAAATCTAAGATCTAGCTAACATATCGAGTCCTTGCAAATGCTTCTCTTGATCTTAGATTTTATCTCGACATGGATCTCTCTCACCTTCTCCAACATCCTCATGATCATTGGAAGCTCATGCAACAGAAAACCATCTATGTCATTTAGAGGAAGAGGAATTGAAGAGTGTAGTCAACTAGTCATTTTGCCTATCTCAAGAGTATTATCAACAAAGCAATGTGTGATCGCCTTCATTTTTTTCCCAATGTAGAGCAGCTTCTCTCTCCTTATCCTTTTGAATTCAACTCTGGCTGTATTACAAGAATTACGCCTAATTTTAATTATCAAACAAAAAGACGTACGCCTAAATAATTTGTCTCGGCTTGGTTCAGTCACATGGGATAATTCTCTCTATTTATATTGTAAGTAGAAAAAGAAGTAGGCAAATACACCAACGGATAATATACTTAACAACCAAACCGTAACAAATTAAAAGAATAAGAATAGATATATACACCTAACTACGAAGAAAAAGTAGATCTGGAACTAAGTGAGTCCATAGAAATAATAAACCATCTAATAACGTCCTAACCAAAAGCAAAAGAAGAAAGAAAAAAAAACCCATAATTTTGGAAGTATTCATAAGTCAAAGCAGAGCAAAAGATTAATAAGAAAGCAAAGCTAAGGCTCCTTCTCTTCCAATAAAACAAGAAAGCACTCACAACAACCATAATCAGTTAAGCAATTGGTCAACCTACCACTATCTCAGTTTTTTTTTAGAACCATATAAATCTAAAGGGAAAGTAGAATGAATCGGTTCAGTTTATATTATTTTGTAACAAAATAATAAGAAATTTGAAAATGTATATATAAGTGAATAAAATCGTTTTGTTTTACTTATACACGGAAGCCACAAATGTAAAAACAGTTGTTCACACTTTAACCCATAGGCAGTCACAAAAGTGTAAATAATGATTATGTAAAAACGGTTGCAGCCGCGTATGGAATACACCCGTATACTACAATACAACCTAACAGGCTAACAATGTCATCAACTCATCATTCAAACTCTTTCATTTAAACAAATTTAAATGATAAGTATCCTAAGCGATATTCATCCGAATTTTGAACACTTTCACAAACTTTTAATACTTTTGGTATCCTACTATACCTTTTTAAATAGAGTTTTGCATAGTTTGAAACGAAGAAGAGAATGACAGCAATAGTTTATGGAAGTGAGTCAAGTAACAAAAGAGTTTTGGCCTTTTGGGGCATTTGGGAAATGTGTTGTGTGAATTTACGGCATCGTTAGGCATCGTCAATAAAAACCCTCGTGGGTCTCACTTTCCAGATCTATCTTGAAATACGACAAAGCTTTTTGCCAACCAAACACGTGTTATGATCACGTAATCATCAGAAACGGATCTCCAAGTTTATGCTTCGATCGCTTTGATTGACGGGACTCTCAATGTCTCTGTACTTGTCTTCTTCCTACGTGGCATATATTATCACTTTTAAAAAATATACTATAGTACTATATTTTTGGAGTATCGATGTATCCTAAACCTTCTGATTCGTGGACTGTGGTGATAGTGATTAGAAGGTTTTAAAAAATAACCTTCATATAGTTAAGTATGTGTTTAAGAAAATTATCTGCTGATAAGCATCAATCCAATTCTGTATAGGCTATATAGCTCGATTTTCTTACAATATTATAAGTGATTTGTATATATTGAGTCTGAAGCTAGAGAATGATTAGCAGACTAAAATATAGCTTCGCATATTCTAGAGTGGTGGAGTAAGATTATATATTTACAATAGAGTTCGAGAGACATTAAAGAATTGTTTTTGTCTGTTTTATATGCCTATATATACATGTCTTAAAGATTGTGAAAACGACTTGAATGTTATCTATAAAGTTCTGACTTCTGAGAAAAACTTATAGAAAATTTCAGAAAATAACGCAGGAGTCAAGAGTTAGGACTCGATTTTGCTAATTTTTTCTTTTGTTAAAGGTTTTGGTGTTGCCATATTGAGCCACGTTACTAATATGGTCTGGACACCTGTCAGATAAAGTTACCATGCAATTATATTGCGGAAGAAATAATAAGTAATTTCCTTAAACAAATCACAAATTTAGATAAGATGAGTTTAAAATTTTATAGGATCGCATTACGTGTGCGTATGTATCAAGTATATATATTTGCGTATAGGCAGACATATTCGGATATTGTAGAGTCAATGTATTGTGCTGGCTGCAAGACAAATCACAAATAGTTTTTAATAAACTATTGGTTTGCCTGAAGTTATGGTTAAGTTTAGCGCGTACGTGAAAGTCAAATCATATGTATAAAAGTAAGGTTTTTGTTTTTTTTTATTGGTTGATTTGTATTAATTACTTTTTTTTTCCTTTTTACTTATATAATATAATTAAATGTGATGGTGATTAAGTTTACAAATTTAATCAATTCATAGTTAATAAATTGTTCCCAATATATAACTTCTTATATGGATAGTTAACCACCTCTTTTACAAATTTAATCAATTCATAGTCAATAAATTGTCCCTAATACATAACTCCTTATATGGATAATCAACCACCTCTCTTTAGTGTGATTCCATTTATGGATAGTCAAAAAACGTAACTCTTTCTACATTCCCAAAATTCAACAATAAATTATAATCACTTTTCATCCTATAAATATTTATTTTTTCATTCTCTCATTTTCTCATCTCTTCTACTCTATCTTAAATATTGTATATTCTTTTTGTGCTTTTTGTTGTTCCTTTCATTCTCTTATTTCTCATTCTCTTCCACTCTATCTTAAATATTGTATTTTTTTGTCCTTTTTGTTGTTGTATGTATTAGAAAACCAAATTAAATATCATTATAAAAGTTTAATTCTAAATTTTAATTTTAGAGACAATATGATATGTATCTTATAATATTTTTGATTTTTTTTAAATCCATATCTGTTGTCTATTTTAGTTCCATCATCTTATAATTAATCATTCTTTCATTCTCTTCTACTATATTCATGTATCTTAAATATTTTAGAGACTATATGATATGTATCTTATATTGTTTTTGATTCTTTGTTTTAATATATTTCTTCCATCATGCTTTGTCTTCTTATTATTTTTAATTTTTAATTACATACATATAAGAAAATTTTGGTGGCTGTAAAAAACAATTGTTGATGCAGATTCAACAATACTAATTTCGATCAAAGCTCAATGAGGGAATCAAGCTAAAGAAATCATCTTCATTCATGTATATTTTATTTTTAAAAATATGCAATGTTTTAACAAAATAAACTATTATAATAGAATTATTAAATCAAAATTTTTAACTCTCTCTTACCTCCAAAAAATTTGTATTACATTTTTTTGTATACTCATCATTATATTTAGTTCTTTTGATCCAAAATATAATTATATAAAAATCATTATAATATTTATTTAATTCAAAATTTTGTAATTTAATGATTTCCTATATTAATACAATCTGATATTCCATTTCCAAAATTTTACTACAAAGATAAAAATCATTAGAATTTAACCTAGCAATATGGCTTAAATTAAGGTTAATCTAAAAGAGAGAAAAAATGAAATTAATCTTTGGGATTTTTTTATTGCATTTCATAAGATTTATAAGCTTTCACCCTCTCTTATTGGTCCATTTTAGCATTTAATTTCTAAAAAAATAATATTTATTTTTAATTAAATAAAAATGTAATAATGTACATTAATCTATACTTTAAATCCACACTTTACTACTAAATTGTAACTGAAATTACATAAATTATGAATTGACTATTTTTTACTATTTATTTTCATTCAAACACACTATAAATTATAATTGTAAATCTTCTAATTAAATAATTTTAGAAATGTAACTTCCATCCTTTTAAATCCTTTAAATAATTATTCTCACATCATCATCCACCATATCTGAAATTCTAAATATTTTATTTGTTGTGTTTATGTTCTTGTATGGGTTCAAAACTCATGGTAAGAGTGTGATTATATGTTTTGTTAGATTTTTCTTATATTTTGTTCAATTTTATTTCTTTGTTTTATGTATTTCTTCCTTCCTTCTTTGTCTTCTTATTATCTTCAATTTTCAATTACATATATATATAATAAAATTCTGGTGGCTGTAAAAAAAATTATCGATGCAGATTTAACAACACTAATTTCAATCAAAGCCCAATGAGGGAATCAAGCTAAAGAAATCATCTTCATTCATGCATATTATTTTTTATTTTTTTTAAGTATTCAATATTTTAGCAAAATAAACTATTATAATACAATTATTAAATACAATTTGATATTCCATTTCCAAAATTTTACTACAAAGAGGAAATCATTAGAATTTAACCTAGCAATATAGCTTAAATTAAGGTTAATATAAAAGAGATTAAAAATTAAATTAATCTTTGGGATTTATATTGCATTTCATATGATTTTATAAGAAATATATTTAATTAATACTTAATTTTGTAATTTAATTATTAAATGTTTTAGGTAAATTTTGAATATCATAGTAAATTTTTATTTTTATCATTCAAAATATTTTTTAAATAACCGATATATTTTGAAATTGTATGATATGAATAAATAAAGTGTATTATTGACATTTAGGAATTTTTTTTGTTATATATGTTTTTTTAAAAAGAATTTCAAAAATACATCTCTTTCAATACCACTTTTCAGAAATAACATTTTAAAAAACTTTACTAAAAGAAAATTCTAAAAAAATTCTCATAGTTTTATAATTATTATATAATTTAAAATGAATTAACATAACTAATCATTTGAGTCAATCTTGTACTCTGCTGTCAAAAAAAAAATAACTAATACAACCCGCGCATATGCGCGGGATATTACCTAGTAGCAATGTAAATCACACGAAACTGCTGAATATTAATTACGTAAGTTTATGGATTTGTCCAATGATTGATGTTTGTTCTTAGGGTTTGGATACTTATTTATTAAGAAACGTAAGTATTAGATAATCTAATAACAGAGATGATCTGGAAAAGATGCTTGATGCTTCCTTGAGTTAAATTAGATCCCTTTGTTTTTGATTCCACTTGTTATGATGATTGTACATTATAATCCTCAGTTTGATTGGCTAATGAGTAATGCTTCTTCACCCCAGCTTCCCGAAAACAATGAGTCTGTTCGTTTCGTCGCTGCAAGTACCTGCGGCTGCGTCAACCGCAGCTATCGTTGTTCGTTTGGTTGCCGCAGGTACCTGCGGCATGACGCTGCGACAAACGCAGCTTCTGATTTTGAACGTCGATTAGATGTGGCGATTAAAAAAGTTGTGTTTGCCGCTGCCGCTGCCGCCAGCGTCAACGAAACGAACAGACCCAGTGTAGTTTAATGGTTTTTTTTTTGTTGTTTATAAGTTCATCATTGTAACAATGGACTTTAAGTCTATTCCCTCTTTATATGTTATAGCCTTTTAGGCAAAAAAAAGTTTGTTTCATTTTAGATGATATTTTATATTTTAAATAAAATTAATTGATTATTTATGTTTTATAAAATGAAATGTATGATTTTTTAAAAAAATTAGCCCATTAAAAGAAGCCTAATCCAATTCGGCCCAATTGTACCTAAGAACTTTGTAGGCCGGGTGGCATCGGAATGGATTATGATTATCAGTGAAGATGATGACATCTCCTGCTCGATGGTTCAAAACTTCAAAGTTTTGTTCAAACTTTAATTTAAAAGGTGTTTTCACTAAATGAGTTGAAAACAAAAAAAAACTCATCCATTAATTCACCAATGAATGGTTTCAGTTGAATTAAGTCGTTATTCAACAACACCTTAATCTCATAATTTTAATCTCGTAAGCAACTAGGCCAAAGGGTAAAAAAACGGACTTTTCTTTAAAATAATTCAAAACAAGAGATATTACTAGTCGTCCCTTAAACTTTTGAATATGTCAAATCAAAACCATGGATACACATGGTTTTGTAATAAGAAGTAAAATACAACATTGTCCCGACAGAGCACTATGGCCTGTAAATTGTCTCTTATCAAATGCAATCAATTTTCGAATGATCGATATATGATGAGTCCTAGCAATTTATTGCAAAACCAACATTTTGGGATCAATAATGTCATGCGAATTGGGTTCAATATACTTGTCTTTAAAGTGAAGGTAAAGTAAGCAAGTGCTTACAGTTTGCTTAATTTAAATCTCTAAGCTTTGATGAAATCGCTTATTATGTTTAGCTTATTTAGCCGTTTTTATGATGTCAATATAATTTCTTGCAAAAGCAATATAACTCAAAATTCATCACTAGTCACTAATATATATGTTCTCTGTCGTATAGCTGTCTAACAATGGAGAATTTTTTTCAATACAAAAGAGATGAATTCACATAAATTCATCAAACATTACAAATTATTAGAATAGCGAATAGTAATAAAAAATAAAATAAAATTTGCAGATAAACATGGACCGTCAACGTCTTGAAAGATTTAGTTTAAAGCAGGAGCACGTTCCTCACTAACTCTTTTTGACTTTTATATTTTGTGTCCTACAACTAAAACTCCCAACTAACTTTTCATTAACTGCAGTTCCAACTCATTAACCAAAGATAACCAATTAATCTCAACCATTGATTCCCTTATAGTAAGACCAATTTGGGTGCTAGTACATCGTGAAAAGGACCGTGGACGCCAGACTCCAGTTGTAATAAAAATTATTAGTAGCATTAGTTAAGAACCAATTACCTAAATTTTTCTTGGTTAAGGTAGCAAAGAATATATGAATTGTAGATTTGACTAATCTAATTATTGAATATGTGACGAAGAAATTTTCGTTTGAGATACATTTTGTAGATGAATTTAGAATTAGAAACCCTCACTAAGACGGTTTCAGCTTCTTGTTTCTACGAGATGCATCATGCATGTACACACTTGCCCACAAAAAAATGTCTATCGTTCTTGTTTCAACGATTTCATCATGCTAATTTATGGAATAAGCTTGGCTCAAATGCGTGATAGAAGATTTAGTTTCAAATTTTCGTAAAGGCGTGAAACTATTTCGTCAATGCAAAGTTCCTAAATTGATAAACATTTTATCTTCGTGACGACTAAGTTATGAGACACCTCTCACACGTATCATGCTCTTGTTTATCATAGCTAGCCAAATCTTCTCACGACTTCTATAGTTTTTTCATAATGATTATATATATATATATATTATCAATTCATGCTTCAATCATTTATATGGGTTATTAATCCCCTATCTATTGTAGAAGAAGCAATAATGTTTTTCTTTTGAGTTTTCATAACGACAGTTACGTAATGTTTTTACATCATTATATTTGAAATTGAGTATGGTAAATAACTTTAAATTTATTACAGTTTGGACGACCCACTTAACAGCGCTATATATTCTAAGCAGCAACAGAAATGCTTTGGAATTTCATAAAATCGAATATTATTTGCTATACATTTTATCCTTACTTAACATATAAATTAATTAAGCATGTAAAAAAACATATATATAAACACGTTGACCAACGTTATTATGATATGACATTTAATCAAAATACTAATCGATATAAATGTTAACAATTTTATGTTTCTTTCAAAATGTATACTTTACTTAAATTTAATTAATGGGTTTAGTTACCACTTAATTTTTTAGAGGATTCTACTAATTAAAGCTAGTGTAAGGCTTTCTGTTTGAGGCGACTAGCTGACATGGTAATGGTGAAAAAAAGGCGACTAGGGTTTTTGCGTTTTCATCAAGTCTGATGCCGTTGGAGGGCTCTTCGAGCCGTCTTTCGGCAGATCTCTTGTCGGAGGAGGGTATTGTGAAGGGGGTGAAGGAGAAGGATGGAGGGGTAGGTTTGGTGGAGGTCTCAACGGGTGAAAGTAAAGGTACTAGTCAAGTTCAGAGGATCACAAAGGTGGTCTCATCTTCGCATCAGCCTGCAACGAATGGGAAACTTTCTTTTCTGCAGGTTGCTCAAAAACGCATGTTCACTCAACAGAAATTCACAGTTTTAGAGGTTGATGGAAAGGAGAAAGTGATAGTGCCGAAAGAGATTTTTGTTGATGCAAAACCTTTGTGGGAGGACTTTGTTATTGGCAAATTTCTCAACTCCAAAGCGCCACATGTGGACAAGATTCACATGATTGTGAATAAGATCTGGAGGTTGGGAGATCGGACGTCCTTGATTGATGTTTTTGCAGTCAATGAATCTACGGTGAAGTTTCGTATTAGGCATGAGGGTATGCGACATAGGGTGTTGAACCGTGGAATGTGGAATATAACAGATTTACCTATGATTGTGTCAAAGTGGACTCCTTTTGCTGAGGATGCACAACCAGCCATGAGGTCGGTTCCGTTATGGGTCACTCTCAAGAATATTCCTCCTACAATGTTTACAAACAAGGGACTGGAGTTTCTCTCCAGTGCAGTCGGAAAACCTATTCGGCTGCATCCTAAAACAGAGGCGTGCGTTAGTTTTGACGAAGCTCAAGTCTTGATAGAAGCAGATTTGACTAAGGATTTGCTTCGGGAGTATGTTTTTACGGGAGAAGAGGATAGGGAGTTGGATTTAGTTGTTCAGTATAGTTATCCTTGGCTACCGCCAAGATGCACTGGTTGTCAGAAATGGGGTCATCTCGTAGCAACCTGTTTGTCTTTTGACGCATCGGTTGTTCCTGAGAAGCAAGCTCCGCCGCCTTCCCCTGTTACAGTGGTGATTGAGGATATTAGTTTAGCCAATGACCAAGATCCGGGGAACTTGGCTGTTGTTGTAGCTCCGACTACCAACACTTTGGTTAACTCTTTACCGGGTTTGGAGGAGGAAACGGTGACAGAGGAGTGGATCACACCGAAGTCTAGGCGTGTTAGTCCGGGCAAACCAAAAGAAGCACATAATGTTGTGGCGGTTTCCATTTTAAAGAATTCCTACTCTGTTCTGGGGGAGGACATGGAGAAGTTGGAGGAATCTGAGAAGGTTCAGGATGAGGCTATAGGGGAAGTAGTGAATCCGACTTGCTCAGAGGTCAACAACGTTACCATACGTCAATCTGGACCTACTAAATGTGGTGCACAGTCAGATGTTCCTATGAGAACATATTTGCATCGGGGAACAAAAACAGCAAACAAACAAGGGTCAACTCTTCCTGCTCTTTCTACTAGGGATCCTCCTAGAGATCAGAGTAAGAAGCCTCATTTAAAACATTAATGTCAGGTTTCTGCTCGAATGTTCGTGGTCTGAATAAGTCCTCAAAGCATTGTGTTATAAAGCAGTGGGTGGAGGGAAATACTTTTCAGTTTGGTTGTTTGCTAGAGACTAGGGTTCGGGAACAGAGGGCTCCAAGGTTGGGAAGTCGTTTATTTCCTGGCTGGTCTATTTTAACTAATTATGAATGTAGTCATCGGGGACGAATATGGGTCCTATGGAAGGATAATGTGAAGATGGATCCGTTTTATAAGAGTGAGCAGATGATCACCTGTTCCGTGAAGCTTGATGCTCAAACAGAAGTGTTTTTTTGCTCATTCATTTATGGTTTACACATGGCGGAGGCTCGGAAAGTCTTATGGCAGGAGATTAAAGATCACCATGACTCGCCTATTTTTCGAAATAAGCCCTGGACCTGTTTGGTGGTTTTAACGAAACGTTGGATATGCAGGAACACTCACGGGTTGATGATAACCCGATCATAACAGGTGGAATGAGGGATTTTCAAGCAGTATTTACTCATTGTTCCCTGTCGGATATTGCCTCTCATGGTCCGCTTTTTACTTGGTGTAATAAGCGGGAAAATGACTTAATTCACAAGAAACTTGATCGGGTGTTGGTGAATGCAGCTTGGGAACAGTTGTATCCGTATGCTTATAATGTGTTTGCAGCTGGGGGATGTTATGATCACTTGAATTGCCGGATCATGGTGAAGGGAGAGGGTGACAATCATGGTCGCAGGCGTAAACCCTTTAAGTTTGTCAATTTACTAACTGAAATGGAGGAGTTTCTACCATTAGTTGGTTCCTACTGGTAGAGCACTTTCCCTCTGTTTTTATCAACTTCCACTCTCTTCCGGTTTTCAAAGAAGCTTAAAGGGCTGAAACCGGCTCTTCGTTCTTTAGCAAAGCGTCGTCTTGGCAATTTGGTGTTAAAGACGAGGGAGGCTTTTGATGTGTTATGTGAAAAACAACAGGCCAACTCGACAAACCCATCATCTCTTGCGATGGAGGAGGAGAATGCAGCTTTTAAAAGATGGGATTTCTTGGTTGGGTTAGAGGAGAAATTTCTTAAGCAGAAGTCCAAGTTGCACTTGTTGAAAGTCGGTGATAAGAACAACACGGCTTTTCATCGAGCAGCTACGATTCAGAAAGCACAAAATACTATCAAGGAGATCCACTGCTCTGATGGCCGCATGGTTAAGAAAGAGGAGGAGATAAAAACTGAGGCTGAAAGACACTTTCCCGAGTTCTTGCAGCTCATTCCACCAGATTTTGAGGGTTCCACGGTTGAGGAACTTGAAAGACTTTTGCCTTTTCGTTGTTCTGTCGTTGATCAGCAAGCCTTGACCCGTGTTGTTTCAGGCGAGGAAATTAAAAAGGTCCTGTTTTCAATGCTAAATGACAAGTCTCCTAGACCTGATGGGTTCACGTCAGAGTTTTACAAGTCCACTTGGGAGTTGTTGGGTGCTGAATTCGTTCTTGCGGTGCAATCATTTTTCGCCAAAGGTTTCTTGCCGAAGGGTATTAACTCCACAATCCTTGCGTTAATCCCTAAGAAGGTATCTACCATGGAAATGAAAGATTATCGTCCCATTTCTTGTTGTAATGTGATCTATAAAGTTATTTCGAAGATCATTGCAAACAGACTTAAGAGAGTTCTGCCTAAATTTGTCTCTGTAAATCAGTCAACATTTGTCAAGGACCGTTTGTTGATTGAAAATGTGCTTCTCACCACTGAACTGATTAAGAACTATCACAAGGATTCCCTCTCTGGACGTTGTGCTATCAAGATTGATATTTCAAAAGCGTTTGACTCATTTCAATGGTCTTTCCTCTCAAAGGTCCTCTCTGCAGTGCAGTTCCCACCAACGTTCATTCATTGGATAATGTTTTGTGTTACCACAACTTCTTTCTCGGTTCAGGTAAATGGTGAGTTGGCGGGGTTTTTTAGGAGCTCTTGGGGACTTTCTCAGGGGTGTTCCTTATCACCGTATTTATTTGTAATATGCATGGATGTCCTCTCCAAGCTACTAGATAAGGCGGCCGGCGACCGACTATTTGGTTACCACCCCCGGTGTCAGAATCTTGGCCTTACTCACCTTAGCTTTGCTGATGATCTCATGGTGCTTTATGATGGTAAAGTACGGTCAATAGAGGGTATCGTAGAAGTTTTTACTCAGTTCTCCAAGATGTCTGGTCTATCAATCAGCATGGAAAAATCCACACTATATGTGGTAGGCAATGTACCTCCTCTTGACACTGCCGATTCCCATTTTCTGTTGGGTCTCTCCCGGTTTGTTATTTGGGACTCCCATTAGTCACCAAACGCCTTACCAATGTCGACTGTTTGCCGTTGTTGGAACAACTTTGCAAGCGAATTGGCTCGTGGACGGTCTGTCATCTCTTATTTGCGGGTCGTTTCAATTTGATATCCTCTGTTCTTTGGAGTGTTTGCAATTTTTGGATGGGGGGTTATCGCTTACCTAGGGAATGTATTACGGAGATCAACTCATTGTGTTCGGCTTTCCTCTGGTCAGGGACTGAGCTGAACTCACGAAAGGCAAAGGTAGCGTGGGAGGAGGTCTTTAAGCCCCGAACAGAGGGTGGTCTTGGGCTGCGGTCATTACAAGAGGCTAATACTGTTTGCTGTTTAAAGCTGATCTGGCGTTTGGTTTCGAATGGTGAGTCTCTCTGGGTGCAATGGGCACACACAAATCTGTTAAAAGGAGCTTCTTTCTGGTCGGTCAAAAGTACTTTAACATTGGGTTCTTGGATATGGACTAAGCTCTTAAAGTACAGAGATATGGCTAAGGGGTTTTGCAAGGTTGAAGTGGGAACTGGTGAGCACATCTCTTTCTGGTTTGACAATTGGTCTGATATGGGTATGCTTTCGGATGTGGTGGGGGAGAGAGGTGTTATTGAACTAGGGATTCCCTGGCGGAGTTCACTCGCAGAGGCATGGGCTCAGCGTCCTCGACGTCGACACCGTGCTGATCACCTTAATGCAATTGAGGATGCCATGAGAATGGGTCAGCAACAAGGCCAGCAGTGAGTTGATCGAGTGCTCTGGCGTGGTAAGAATGATGTTTTTTGGCCAAAGTTCATTACTAGAGATACTTGGAATCATGTTCGCACAACATCAAATGTGGTTGCTTGGCATAGAGGAGTTTGGTTTGGTCATGCTACTCCAAAGTTCTCTTTTTGTGTGTGGTTGGCGGCTCTTGATCGTTTAGCCACGGGGGCTCGTATGATCACCTGGAATGGTGGGGCTGCAGGTTCCTGTGTTTTCTGTCAACACACCATGGAAACGAGAGACCACTTGTTCTTCTCGTGTGTTTTTGCTTCCACTGTGTGGTCCGCCCTTGCTAAGGGTCTGCTTCGCACAAGGTACACTACTAACTGGTCTATTCTGATGGAGTACATATCAAACCCTCAACTTCCCCTGGTCGAGGATTTCCTTATTTGATATGTTTTCCAAGCTGTTACTTATACTATTTGGCGAGAAAGGAACGGGAGAAGGCATGGTGATACACCGCATTCAACTACCACCATCATTGATTGGATTGATCGGCAAGTGAGAGACCAGCTCCTTGCCATTGGTTCCTTGGGCGATCGAAGATATGATGAGGCTTTTACGGTTTGGCTACAATCTCGCTGTTAAGGATGTTTTCTAAGTAGTTTTTATCAGCTTTTTGTTTTTCAAAACATGATGCACAAGTTGTAAAACAGTATATTTTTTTTCTTTGAATATAATTTAACATTAAATTCAAAAAAAAAATTAATGGGTTTAGTTAACTTTGTTGATATATATACCCCATGTTTTAGAAATCGCTAGGCGCTAGTCGGGCGGTCGGGGTGGGTCTAGCGCCTAGCGAGAAAATCGGAGATTAAATGGGGATTAATCGGGGACTAGTTTTTGGATTATTTTATTAAATTAATAGTAAATTAAAAATATATAGTACTAAATATATGTATAATTATGTTTATGTGAAAATAAAAATATCAAATAAAATATAAAGTTATAGTATTGTCTTTAAAGTTACGGTAAAAACATAAAAACGTAATATTAAGAAAAAAATAATGATTTTAATTAAAAATTTGTACATTAGTTATTGTAAAACATCATAAACTTTTAATTTAAATGTCTAAATAACAGAAATATATTTATTCGATTTATATTTGGCTCCAAAAATAATCGGTATATACAATGCGGGAATTAATCGGATTAGACGGTATAATCGAATAATGGATGGTAAGCGGGGATTAGTCATTAATCGAGCCGGAGAAAGTGGGCCTAGTAATTTTACGAGATGTAATCAATGCTAGGCGGGGATTTTTAAAACAGGGTATATACCAATCAGCTTGAAGGAAGAGAGAAATTTTAATCCTACTAACACGGACCCGAGATATTTAAAGTGCTTGTATAACAAAAAATTGATCGGACTCATTATTGCATTAGTTAGTATGGTCACGTTAATAAATCTTATTACACTGCGATTGACGTTAACTTTTGATGTTACTGGTAACAAGAATTCAATTCAAATTCACAAGAAAAAAGTTCAGTTCAAGCCTATATTTGTATCTTTTTTTCGCTTCGCAAAAAAAGTTTGGATTAGTGAAGCATACTCCAACACACTCTCTCTTTAGGGACCCCTTTTTTTTTACTGTTATGTCGGCTTGGGTCCGGACTCCGCACACCCTACATGTACAGTATCTATTATTACTCTTATCATTTATACTTACATTTATAATATTTTTGCCAAAAAACTGAATACCTTAAAATATACCGTTGCTCGAATAGATTCACTATTAATATAATAAAAAAATCGGACAAATATTTTATACTATATTGCATATATACTTCCTTTGTTTCATAAAACTCATCATATTTAACACTATTTTTCTTTTTCAAAATTAGGTATGTATATTATGCAAAATTTATTGTCCCAATCTATCCCTATTGTTATTTATATATAAACTAATGATTATTTGTAACATATATATACACATTTGTTTTGCATGTCTCAATATGATGTGTCATTTTGAAACTTTCATGTAAACTAAGAATTAAACATTGAACTTAAAAAAAATGGTAGTATTTATATTTCTTTAGATGGTGAAGAAGACTAGACCTAGCTAATGGAAAATAATGTTTATAATGTGTGATTTAGTAGAACTCAAATTTGGATTTCTTACACCCCAAATGAGCTGGGTATATCTTTTTCCAAAAATAAAAATAAATATTATACGAATAAGATCAGTTTTTATATTATAAATTATTATTATTAATGCTTTATCGGAAATATAAACCCTTCATATATACTGCAATGTGTACAATTTTTTCGAGTTCTAGAATTGAGATTTGAACCGGCCATCTCAAATATATTGTATGATCGACGTATAATTTCATTGTATATGATGATTGTGTATATATATTATGTATGTACATATAAAAAGAGTTAGGGCGCACGTATCAGCACGGCTCGGTGGCTCCTTTTGATTCATGTAAAAAAAAGTTTCAGTCCGCGTGAAATTAATGCCCCAACCTAATTCTCCTCACTTATTTTCCACTCCTTCCATTTTAAAATTCAAGCTCTGATATGAAAGATATCTATGTATGCGATCGAGTCCACCAATTATACAACTATGATTACAGTTGTTTTTTTCTCAACCGAGTCTTTTTTTTTTAGCTATAATTCTATCGGTAAGATTTATTTGAAACTTTCTTTTTAGTTTGATGATTGATAACCACAACTCAATCTGACATAACTAAGACCAAAATTAACATCATAATGTACATCCAAATTTACAAGAACCAGTAAACAATAGTATACGATCACGTACATGACAGATTTTTTGGAGAAAAAAAATTCTACCAATCAGACGATAGGATCTATCGTTTTGAATATCATTATACCAAAACCATCGTAATCAATATCTTATATAAAGCAGTTATATGTGAGACGACAAGTCCATTTACCACGAAGATACGTTTAAAGCGTAGTTTACTCATTTTTTTAACCCCATAACTATAGTACGTACGTTTTCTTTTTTGTTTGTGCAACCAACTATGTATAGTTCTGAAAACAAATACTATTTATAATTGGACCCATCGACTTTAAAGTAAATTATCACACAAACTTAAAAAAGACTAAAAAAAGGAAAGAAAATATAACTCACTTACATTTCCCAGACTCTCCATATATAGGACTCAAAACTTCTCTGGATTCTTCACATTTGGCCACAACTACCACCACACCTATATTTCCCACTTCAATAAGAATAAAACACTTATTTCACCAAGCATTGTGTTATACTATACATAAAATTCAGTTCCTAATTAGGAATTGATTGGTTTGTGAGATCAATGGAGAGTTACTTGAGGAAATGCTGTTTAGTTTCTATGTTTGTTTTGTTTATAGGTTTAGGGTTTAAGGTAAAAGCAGAGCCTCAAGTTCCATGTTACTTCATCTTTGGTGATTCTTTGGTTGACAATGGAAACAACAACCGGCTTACTTCTATTGCAAGAGCCGACTATTTCCCTTATGGCATCGATTTCGGCGGCCCCACCGGCCGCTTTTCCAACGGGAAAACCACCGTTGATGTCCTCGGTAAACCTTTGATTATATTTTCTTCACTCACTCACTTTGTCAAACTAAACTAGTTGAATCTAATTAACATGGTTTTTCTTTGACATGTCTTGTGATATAATGAAGCTGAGCTACTTGGATTCGATAACTACATTCCTCCGTATAGTTCTGTGAGTGGCCAGCAGATACTTCAAGGAGTCAACTACGCATCTGCAGCTGCTGGAATCAGAGATGAAACCGGTGCACAATTGGTAAAAAGAACAACATTTTGATAAATCTCTTTTTGGCTCTCTGTTTCTGTTTAAGAAGATGAAAACTTGTTTTATCTTGCTTTTGGGAATGAAGGGACAAAGGATAACATTTAGTGGGCAAGTAGAGAACTACAAGAACACAGTGTCTCAAGTGGTGGAAATTCTTGGAGACGAGAACACTGCAGCAGATTACCTTAAGAGATGCATTTACACTATTGGGATGGGAAGCAATGACTATCTTAATAACTACTTCATGCCTCAGGTCTACGCCACTAGCAGACAGTACAGTCCCGAGCAGTATGCTCAAGATCTTATCACTCGTTACAGGGAGCAGCTCAATGTAAGCTTTCTTGACTTAAACTGATGTTTAACTCGATGAGACTGTGGGGGTAATTTAGGAGCTAGTCCTCTGTTTTTTTTTTTTTTTTTTTTTTT
>NC_025698.1:15052829-15064388 GCF_000633955.1 Camelina sativa
TTTTTTTTTTTTTTTTTTTTTTTGTATCCTATATTTGATGTTATGATCTTTAGGAGTAATTTAATATCCTTAATTTCTCAATCTTTCTTTGTTGTATGTGTTTATGAAGGCACTATACAGCTATGGAGCTAGAAAATTTGCATTGGTAGGAGTAGGAGCCATTGGATGTAGCCCGAATGAACTCGCACAGGGCAGCCCCGACGGAACAACTTGTGTGGAACGTATCAACTCGGCTAACCGAATCTTCAACAACAAGCTCAAGTCTTTGGTCCAGCAACTAAACAACGATCATTCCGATGCCAGGTTTACTTACATCAATGCATATGGCGTTTTCCAGGACATTATCGCCAATCCATCTGCCTATGGTATAGAGAAATATTCATGAATCTTGTTAACTCTAAAATAAATTGTATATTTTATTGTAATATATAACGATACACTGGATTAATGAATGTTTTTTTTAGGGTTTACGGTAACGAACGCTGCGTGTTGTGGAGTTGGAAGGAACGGAGGTCAGCTAACATGTTTACCAGGACAACCACCGTGCCCGAACCGAAATGAGTATGTGTTTTGGGACGCGTTTCATCCGTCGGATGCAGCAAACACGGTCATTGCACAAAGATCTTACAATGCACAATCGTCTTCCGACGTTTATCCGTATGATATCTCGCAACTGGCACAGCTTTGAAAGGACAGAGAATAGGAGAGTTCTTAAACAAATGTTATATGCTTTTCAGGTTATAAATTGAATTCTTGAAAATAATTCTGAAGTTATGTGTGTACCCAAATTGTTTTGCTTTATTAAAAGAAAAGTGATTTAAATTCTCTGAGTTACTTCCACAATGCTTTTTGTTTTTGTTTTTGTTTTTGTAATCGTGTATCCTCTTCGAGAAACTAAATTTAAATTTAAGATTTGAGCGAGGATTTATAATCACAAAACTATGAACACAATTTCGCTGAAAATGGATCTAGGCTAATCGTCATTAGTTTCAATACCCCTTGCAATACCAATATATCAACGAGACAACGATGAGTACAAGATGTAAGAAGAAGATATCAACGTTAAACTAATTTAACAACACTAAGACGTAATAAGAACGAGCGCATCTCTTCGTCACTTTCATTATGCATTTGGTAAACTTTTTTTTTTTTGGGTCAACTTGGTAAGTTTGTTAATTGATCCATCTCTACATACGTACGTATTACGTAATAGTACATTCTCTATCGGGCTAAACAAACCAAGTCCAACAATTACGAATCAAGCCCAATAGTTATCTATCATCACACTTGATTGCGATATCAATCTCAAAAACATGTAGTTAATACTTTTCATAATCCTCTTTTTTTTGGTCGCATATAATGTACCTTGTTGTTTCTCTTCCCGCTAGCAAACTAAACTTGTTTTATTATGCTTTTATGATTATGATTTGATAGTTGATAACTTGATACTAATGACCAAGACTGGACATTGGTCGTCTCTCTTTCAATTTTGGGATAGCTGTTACTCGATTAGACTTTTACGAGTAATAAAATATAAATACATGTATCTGATGTGGAACAAATGTATTCGAATGTATTTAAAAAAAAAATGCCTAGGTTACATTATTCGACTCTATATTCAAATCTGAATTCAAATATCTAGAATGAGAACTCAAGAAAGGTTAACGATTTATGACATTTTTTTTCTTTAATTACTATACAAAAAGAAATGCCTAAAATGATATTTTAATGATAGTTCAGGCCTTTTGTGATACTTTTCCCCATTAATTAGTATAAAAATTTCTCAAAAACATTGAATTCCTTACATAATCATATGTCTAAAGATATATATATATATATATATATATATATATATATATATATAGCCAAAAATTCAAAAAGTCAAAGCTAAAATCTATTTATTTTGATAACACAAATTCATAACATGTTATAAGTTGATTCAAAACCTAGAAAAAATGTATAATACATTTAGCAAAAGATTATAGGAAAAGATTATTCATTTGTCTATACATTTAACATTTATAGGAAAAGATTATACATTTGGCTTCATGAAATGCTTCTTGAGCAGTTTAATTTTACATTTGTCTATATTCATTTATAGGAAAAGATTATATATCCGATATTTGTGGATAATACGATCTCTCCTCCATGCTCACACGTTTTACTTATCAAACTAGTATCTAGTGAGCTAAGTAATTTTTAAAAGAAAGAAAAAAATATATGATTTGTTAATGACCAAAGTCTCACAACAACAACATTTTCATTAACGACGAATAGATTCGTCTTTAGATGTATAGAATGATTTAGACTGCAAATGGTTGCATTTTTCAACCATGTTGAATATACTTTTTAATTTTGTTCATCCAAAAATTCACCGTTTGATATTAAAAAGTTTTCATCCCAAAATTTATTGGGACCCACCTAAAGCTAGGAAATAGCACTTTTGACTGAAAATGGTTCAATCTCAAATTAGGATAATAAAAGATGAACAAGATGAAAAAAAATAAATCTATTTTATTCTTTTAATTATATTATTTTATTGACATGTTTTAATTAATATTCTTGGCTTAAAAAATATATATCGATGGCTTAAAATTAAGCAAATAATATTAATACCTTACCAACATTATCGAGTTTCCTTTTTTAATGGCTCTTTATGAAAAGCTTTAACCAATTAAATTATAGTTTTAAATTATTATTTTTCTGAAAAAATGCAACAAACGGATAACAAATTCTATTTACTTTTTTTCAATATTTTATGTTTAGAAAATGATGTGCAAAATCAGTTCAATTTATACTATTAAAAATAATTCCTATTTTTATTGATTAAAAGCAAGACTAATATTGAGCATTTTGCCCAACAGCACAGACTTGATTCAAATCAAGCTTTTTTCCTGCTCATCCAATATGATTGGAATGAAGATGCTATTTCTGATGACTTGAACAGAGCAACATCCATCATCAATGCATTTGTGCCTGAGATGCAAGATGGGGATGAAGGTGCTTCTCATAATGAGCTTGGTGCTCCTCAGAATGAGCTTGGCGCTCCTGCGAATGAGCTTGGTGCTCCTGAGAATGAGCTTGATGCTCCTGAGAATGAGAATGAGTCTGAGTCTGAAGATGCTCCTCAGAATGAGTCTAAGTCTGAAGATGCTTCTGAGAATGAGTCTGAGTCTGAAGATGAGCTTGCGAATGGAGTTCAAGATGAGCTTGCAAATGAGCCTCAGGATGGAGTTGAAGATGAAGCTGATCATGTGGAAATAGACCTTGCGTTTTGCCTTGCTTGCAACGATGATACAAAGTTTGTTATCACTAACTGCAACCACTCTGTTTGCTCTAGGTGTTTAGCAGACTCCACCAAGGATGCTATTGAACAGAAGAATCTTCTCTTTAGCTGCCCTCACTGCGGTTTGTATTTGAACCAGAGCATGTTTTTGCCTGTGTTACCTGAAGATGTGCGTGGAGATTACATTAGATTGTTGCTGTCTGACTACACAACAAAAACTCATCATCTATGAAGAGGTTTGAACTTAGATACGAGAAACAAACTGCTCATTGGAACTGTGATTACCGCAACATGTGCAGTCCACCAAATGATTTTACTGAACCAAAAGTTTCAATCCTGGAAAATTAACCATCCACGACTTGTTAAGGCATTTGCCACCATCTACAAGCAAGCCAGGGATGGTCAAGATCCAACCACCACTAAATTTTGGTTCAAGTTTGCTTGGTCTTCTAGGGGTGACATATGGAAAGCTTGCTTTGATAGTGTCAAAGCCAAGTTTAAGATTTGAAAATTGAAGAGCAATTTTATTATTGAACCTTTTAGATGTCAATTTTGTTTACAAAAAAAAAAAAAGCAAGACTAATATCAGTTCCTCTAAATATATATACAACGCTCATCAAGATTTATCTTCCCAAAAAAAAAAATATTATGAGCTAAACACTTTTCTTTTGTTCAAAAACAATCGTAATGTCTGTTCCTATAATAGATTTTATTTTAAATTATATTTATTAAAATAAGAATTAATAATATATTAGTACTTTTAAGCATGTTTAATTTTAAATCTAAATATATATATATATATATTTAAATATTATTATAGATATATATTATTAATATAGAATATTTGTATTCAGCTATTCAACTTAATGATCATCATTATTTCTCTGCATTTTATTCATCTCATTCAGTTTATTCAGCTTATTTTGATTGTTCAGCTCATTTTTATTCAGCACATCATTATTAATTTCATTTAGCTAGTTCAATTTATTAATCACCATTTGGTAGTGACAATTGACATCGAAATTTTAAATTTGTTTAGAAATAGGAGAATATGGCTCATCACTTACACTATTATCCGTTGTATAATATGTTGAATCTGTTGAATACATCTTCATGGATAACTTTGTATATAGTGTATATTTATAAATATCCTCATAACAATTGACAGTGTGATATATTTTTTGGTAAATCTTAAATTTAACATTGGTTACTTGGTGTCTTGAATATCCCAAGATTCATTTTTTTATCTTTATTTATCAACATAGTATATGTCTGGGAACTTTATACTGGATCATAAAATAGAACAATAAACCACCAGCATGTATGTTCACATTTGAGTCGAATCCTTAATAAGTTATTGCCCAAAATTTCGTTGGCATCAGAAGAAAACTTAACCTGAAAACATGCAAATCATACAATATAGTCATAATTAAAATGTATAGTAACCTAAGCTAAGAGTTGCACCTACGATCTTTTTTTGTTTTTTTTTTTTTTTGTCCAAAGAACCTAAGATCTTAAATGGAAATAGTTGGGAGGGAACATATGGAAGCACCACCGGCCTTGTTCAGTTATGATACAATCAAAGTCGTTGATTTATTCACAAAGAATCCACTTTCATTTATTGCCCAAACCTAATTCCTCACCTGTTTTCTTTTCACCAATTCTTCTTCATTTCGAATAATTTGAGAGATATTTCAATTTAAGATATATATACATACTACGTCTACAACTAATGGGGTAATGGCACCAAAGCCACCAATAATACACGATTTTATTTCTCTTTCGTATGTATGTATGTATATATAAATATTTTAAGTGACGCATTTAATATCCAAATTATATGACAAAAGGTCGGAGTTTGGACGCCGAAAAAACTCTACAGCTGGTCAACTCTCAGTAGCACAAAGCTTTGTCAAACCTAGATACGACTTTTTCTTCAATCATATTTATATATATATTTTTTTTTTAATATAACCAGCTGCAAATTATCATTTTTTGTCTAAGATTTTTATAAATGATTTAGACAATTAGTTTCTTATAAATATTTATAATTTTAGGGGTAAATAAATATCAATGGTGCCATGGTGGGAAAAATTATTTATATTAGTATGGGTCATGACTGAAAAGAGCTTGGTTGAAGTATCGGTGTGAAATAAAGTCCTACTCTCTTCCAATATGTTTAACTTTGATAATTAAATTTTCAGTTTTTTTGTTTAGTTCTTCACAGTTCCTCATAAGTTCTACTTCCTTTTAATAATGATATGTAGTGTGTGATTACTGATTAGTGTCAATCCGGTTGTCGGCACTTACACATTTTATAAAATCGGATACAAAGCCCTTGATAAATCTTGATTTAGATTAATAAATGAGAAAAAAGTAAGTAGCGTTTTATTGGACCCACCAATCTTAAAGTGACTCGTCCTACAAAAATTAATTCTACCAAAATCACAAATATCTCTCTATATATACACCCACAACTTCATTGGACTTCTTCACATTCACTACTCTTTCCTTCCATTATCAAATATCTTTTTCCTACTTAAAAAGGTTTTGGTTTTGAAATGGAGAGTTACCTAAGAAAATGTTGTGTAGTGTTTGTTTTGTTGAGCTTCGGTTTTAGTGTAGTAAAAGCACAAGCACAAGCTCAAGTTCCATGTTTCTTCGTTTTTGGTGACTCTTTGGTTGACAATGGAAACAACAACGGTCTTGTTTCTTTTGCAAGAGCCAACTACTTCCCTTACGGTATCGATTTCGGCGGCCCCACCGGCCGTTTCTCCAACGGCAAGACCACCGTTGACGAGATCGGTATGCATACTTTGTTACAGTCTATCTTCACTTTATAACTACGTAGCTAATCACATAGTCTACGTGATTAGAATGTTAATAGTCATAATCTAACATGGTTTTGATATTTCTTGGTGATAAATGAAGCTGAGTTACTTGGATTTAATGGCTACATTCCTGCGTATAATTCTGTAAGTGGTCGGCAAATACTCTCCGGTGTTAACTACGCGTCAGCAGCTGCTGGAATCCGAGAAGAAACCGGTCGACAATTGGTAAATAGATCACAAAAACACTTTCTCTCAACTCTCTAAATTCATTCATTAAAAAGTTCTAATCATTGTATTCCTTTTTTTTTTTTTTTTTNCACGGTATCACAAGTTGTGCAGCTACTAGGAGACGAGACACGTGCAGCTGATTACCTCAAGAGATGTATTTACTCTGTTGGTTTAGGAAGCAACGATTATCTCAACAATTACTTCATGCCAACGTTTTACTCTTCTAGCAGACAGTTCACACCCGAACAATATGCCGACGATCTCATCAGTCGTTACAGCACTCAGCTTAATGTACGTTTTTTTTACTTATGGCTACTCTTATCCCTGTTTTTTTTTTCATTAGATTTTAATTGACACAAACTGTAAAAGGTTTGGCTTTCTCGAGTTGCCCATTTATTAGTGATGATAGTCATGTTTCTAGACGTCGGTTTGGTCCATCTCATGAAAATACGATTTTTGTTTTAATGAAAATATGTCCTTTTGCGTAGAGAATGACAAAATTAGTAATTTGTAGTACAAGTTAAAGTATCAGACCAATAAAGCCAATTCCAGTCTTAACTCGTATACAGTTTATAGTCTGCGCGGAGAATAAGTTTTTTCCAATTCCAATCTTGTGAGAACCTTTTTGGAAAAGAATCTAAAAAATGTGCAGTTAATTTTCTTTAATTTTGTAAAATTTGTATATCGGTATACTTACTAGTTTCACTATCATATATTTGGGGGTTTTGTGCAGGCACTATACAACTATGGGGCTCGAAAGTTTGCATTGAGCGGAGTTGGAGCAGTCGGTTGTAGTCCAAATGCGCTCGCGGGGAGCCGTGATGGTAGGACTTGCGTTGAACGCATCAACTCAGCAAACCAAATCTTCAACAACAAGCTCAAATCGCTCGTTGATCAGCTTAACAACAATCATCCTGATGCAAAGTTCATCTACATCAATGCTTATGGCATTTTCCAGGACATGATCACAAACCCCGCTAGATTTGGTATGTATACACACACACAAGCATTGTACTTTTTTGAATGTTAAAGAAACAAAACTTTGATATTGGTTTGGTCGGAAATGCTTTTTGAATTCAGGGTTTAGGGTGACGAACGCTGGATGTTGCGGTATCGGGAGAAACGCTGGTCAGATCACATGTTTACCGGGACAAAGACCGTGTAACAACCGAAACGCGTATGTGTTCTGGGACTCATTTCACCCAACTGAAGCTGCAAATGTGATTATCGCAAGGAGATCATACAACGCACAATCCCCTTCGGACGCTTACCCTATGGATATTTCAAGGTTGGCACAGCTTTGAAGAAACAGAGGAAAACTAAGAATTAAAGTTCCACAAACCAATATGTGTGATCTTGTTGTATACCGTACCACTTTTTTACTATCTTCTTGAAGTATTGAAATCGAGTAAAACATTATTATTCTATATACATTATACCACGATTTCCATATACTGGTTCATCACTAGTATATCATGAGAGGACATTGTTTAAGGAAATTGCGCATTACGGTTCATTTCGACAGTCATGATATCAAGTACAAAACACTTACCATGTTGCTTCCAGTAATCAGCCATCGGATTGATCCACTCCGGTTCAGCAATCTCCGCCCTTTTGTGCTTCAATTCATCTGTCGAAATGTTGTACTTCTCATCTCTTTTCTTCACCAACTCCGGCCTTAGTACCCCTTGCCCCGCCCCCTGAGGTGACATCATCAGTTCGGGTGCACCCATTGGTAACTTGTCACCTACAGAAACACACACAATAACCAATGATTGGTCTGACCAAACTAAACCGGACAAAATCAAACCCACTTCACCACTATAGATTTTGTGATTCTATTCAATGTTTAGTTGTTTTAACCGATTAATCAGGAGAACTTAATTGTTTAACCATACGATTAATAGAAACGGTTTAAGGTCTCGATATGGCCGATATTTAGACCAGACACATACCTCGGTCTATCTGCCAGGTGCACCAAAACTTTCCGTACGTTTTGGCCATGTTCTTGAGCTCCGGAGCAGCCACAACCTCAGGCAATCGTGGATAAGCCCACGAGCCTGACTTAACCTCGTAAGCATGAGAGTGCCAAAGCTTTTGCTCATCTTGAGGCAGACTTTCGTATAATCGGTCCGATATGACATATTCAATTCCTAAAAACAAAACTTTATTATACATTTTCAAAATTAGGCATTCGATGGAAGCGTAAAATAACGATATGAACAAGAAACAGTACCGATGAGAGGTGCATCCGAACGATCAGAGGCATATACGGCACACTGAAGGAACTCGTCGCTGACTCGGTGGACGTAGTGGTGAGTCTCTATTTGCCGGGACATGTCGCTACCATATATTGCAAACGTAGATACATGACAGTTCATCTGCTTCACTGGTAATCGCCTCTGCATGATCGTCGATCCAGCATCAATCACACGTGTTGAAAACGTCAACGGACCTCCAGGAGGCACCTGATCGTCGCCACCGCTCGAAGCCATTCTTGATTTTTCTTAACTTTGTTCCACTTTTGTTTTTTTTAAGTATTTGGTTTACTTTATATGTATAATCTTTTTCCAAGATTATTATGATACATGGCATGCAAATTTCATAGAAACGTGTCACTAAACGGCCGTACATCGACCATGTGTTGAGTCCAACTACAATGTACATTCCTCTGATTTAAATTAAAATCGTCTACAAAACCCAACCGGACAAAAATTCTGCCAAACCAAAACCAAACCAAACTAATGAAGAACCGAACCGAACCGAACCGAACGGTTCTCAAAAGCAACCGACACATGTACAAGAAAAGATTCGCTGTGCAAAGAATGCTAACGTGTGAAAAATATTTCCGGCCACCGGAAAAAAACAAGAACTCATCTAAATCTCTCAATAATTTAGCAACGAATACTTCACACGCAATACAATCTTACCCTTTTCAACGCCTAGCTTTGCTCCAGTGACAAGCCAATGTCCAGGCAAATCTTGTGGTCCTTTCAACATCTCTGATGAATCCACGATCTTGGCCAGTTTCCCTGACTGTCCTGACGACACGTCCTCTCTCTTTTCCTCAGTCGAACTCGATGTAGATGGACCTCCTGGTTCAAGTCTCCCTGAGGAAGCAACCGGAGTGTGGTCCCAAACGGATCGTCTTATTGTACAACCGGGGACTTTAGAGAAGAGTAACTTCAAATGCAAAACGTTTTTTGATCCGAATTCCCAAACTCCGAGCTGTGCTCCGGTGACAATGTGAACGCCCGAGAGATCGCCGATGTGGGTCTCAGTGTGTTCTATAGGCGAGGTGCTTACGTGGGAGAAGTTCTTCCATTTAATTGGTTCGAACCAGCGGCTATCTTGCTCCTCTGGTCCTTGCCATTTTGGTGCACCTATTGGCACGTGAGAGTCCCAATGTGGCTGAAGGATTTTGGGGAGAGAGACTAAGTGTTGTAAATGAATAGAAAGACGGTTTTGCTTGCTTCCTTCTAAGCAAAGCCTGAGACCTGTCACCGGTTTACGCCCAACCGTTACCTGAAAATACCATATGCTTAGTTCATCCATAAACCGAACGATAACCAAACAAGTGACTTGGTCGCTCAGAGTTACCTGATCAGCGCTGATGAATAGTTTGGGACCCATTAAGCTGAAATGAAGAGAAGGACACACAGGTTCTTTACGTTGGAGGTTACTCTGTTCAGGAGCCCAAGCTCGAGCTATTTGGAAATCCAAGAAGTACTGTAAATCTTCAATAGGAGGCTTATCTGGTAAAGAACATCAAGAGTTTTGTTATGTTTATGAAAGTGTAAACAGGTGGTTACGAACATTACTAAGTTCAATTTTTTAGATAGAAACTCACATTCCAAGTAAAGTTCAATAGCACGAGTCAAATGCCGTAGACCAGGCACACCCTCGAGCAGAGAAACAATAGGAGTAAAAGTCATGTTGATAATGTCTGGAGCTGCTGGTACTGTCTCAGACCATCGAGCATGGCTTTGCTCAAGATCGTCGCCTCCTCTTCGCCTAAATATTACTGTGATATCCTACAGGAGAGAGCTTTTTCAGCTAAAACCTTCGTTTTACCATAGTTAGAGGGAATGAATTTTGATAAACCAGAGTAATCTGGCCATGGCCTGTGACGTCTTACTAACCTTGTCTTTGTATTTTAAAGGGCCAGTAATAGATTGACTCTCTGCTTCATGAAACCTGTGCTCCATCATGTCATTCACGTAGTTTTCGATTTCAGATACCGGTAAAGGAGAAGACTGATGTTGTCTAATGTAAACTACGTCTCTTCCACCAATGGTCACGGAAGTTACAATATGTGTGCCGTAATTTTCAATAAAGCTGCACCAAATGAGTAAATGGGGAAACCACATAAGAATTATGAAATGTCATCAAGAATCACATCAAGTGTAGCTTTCACACTCAGCAAAACTTCCTCTTCACCATAATTCTTAAATCTTTTCTTTCATTTGGCCACAGAAACGATGTATTCGGTCAAGACAACAAGAGGAAACTGACTGACTCTAAATTAGTTCTTAAACATTCCACCAGTGTGAACCTTAACAGATTATAAACATCTAGACGAGGGAGACCAGAACATACAGAACAGCAGAAAATACGGTGTATTAAAGAGAGGAATATACCTAGCTAAGGAAGCGGGATCCCATGAGGAAGGAACAGCGCGTCTGATCTCGTTGCGCAAAACCAATGTAAGCTTTGCCAATTTGACTTCATAAAGAGGTATAAAATATCCAACCAGTGCAAGAGATTTTGTGGATGCTGCATCGACTTGCCAAGAACCCGTGTAATTGAACATCGCGTTAAAGCATCCTAGTGGAATGTTCCCTTTTACACCTGCTCTCTCATTGAAATATTCAGCCATCTGCCAAAAAAAAGTATATCTAATGAATAACCAGAAAGCAAGACAGTATTTTTTCCACTGAGACACCTAAACTTCAATACTCATTTTGACCCCCACAGACCAATCTTTAACAGAAAACCAAAAAAACCAAGAACACCAGTATAAGAAACAGTATTGATCAGCACAAAAACTCGATATAACTATATCTGTTCTAAAATTTCCTAAGCTACTGACTTAATCCAACTACAATTGCGTAAGTCAAGTGGAAGCTCGATAAGCTTCCATATTTAGAAAAGTCCACAGTTAATTAGGGTCCTATGAGCTAATGGTTCCACAAATCCACAGACGCACCTAAA